>NW_026776612.1:0-44769 GCF_030936135.1 Gavia stellata | reverse complement strand
GTCTGGACATTTGCGTGTCTAAACAAGTTCAGAGCCCAAGTGTTTGTGGTTTCGGTTTGTAGAGGTTACCAGTGGAGATGAGGACCAGCAAGAGCTTTCAGGGCTGGCACCTTTAGTGTAGGAGCAATCGCTGGACGTTCGCAATTCGGTGTTGAGCTCTGACGTGAATTAGACGAGAGGAAGCGATGAACGTCTGGACCTTTGAGTGTCTAAACAAGTTCAGAGCCCAAGTGTTTGTGGTTCGTTTGAGAGGGTTACCAGTGGGAGATGAGGACCAGCAAGAGCTTTCAGGGCTGGCACCTTAGTGTAGGAGCAATCGCTGGACGTTCGCAATTTCGGTGTTGAGCTCTGGCCAGATTGAGCAGGAGAGGCTGTGTACGTTGGAAGTTTTAGTAGCCTAAACAAGTTCAGAGCCCACGTGTTTGTGGTTCGTTTGAGAGGTTACCAGTGGGAGATGAGGACCAGCAAGAGCTTTCAGGGCTGGCATCTTTATTGTAGGAGCAATCGCTGAACGTTCACAATTTCGGTGTTGAGCTCTCGCCAGATTGAGCAGGAGAGGCTGTGTACGTTGGAAGTTTTAGTAGGCTAAACAAGTTCTGAGGCCAAGTGTTTTGTGGTTCGTTTGAGAGGTTACCAGTGGGAGATGAGGACCAGCAAGAGCTTTCAGGGCTGGCACCTTTATTGTAGGAGCAATCGCTGGACGTTCGCAATTTCGGTGTTGAGCTCTGACGTGAATTAGCGCGAGGAAGCAATGAGACGTCTGGAGCTTTGAGTGTCTAAAGAAGTTCAGAGCCCAAGTGTTTGTGGTTCGTTTGAGAGGTTACCAGTGGGAGATGAGGACCAGCAAGAGCTTTCATTAGTGTAGGAGCAATTGCTGGACTTTCGCAATTTCGGTGTTGAGCTCTGACGTGAATTAGCGAGAGGAAGCGATGAGATATTTGGACCTTTGCGTGTCTAAACAAGTTCAGAGCCCAAGTGTTTGTGGTTCGTTTTAGAGGTTACCCGTGGGAGATGAGGACCAGCAAGAGCTTTCAGGGCTGGCACCTTTAGTGTAGGAGCAATCGTTGGACGTTTCCAATTTCGGTGTTGAGCTCTGACGTGAATTAGCGAGAGGAAGCGATGATATGTCTGGACCTTTGAGTGTCTAAACAAGCTCAGAGCCCAAGTGTTTGTGGTTCGTTTGAGAGGTTACCCGTGGGAGATGAGGACCAGCAACAGCTTTCAGGGCTGGCACCTTTAGTGTAGGAGCAATCGCAGGACGTTCGCAATTTCGGTGTTGAGCTCTGACGTGAATTAGCGAGAGGAAGCGATGATATGTCTGGACCTTTGCGTGTCTAAACAAGTTCAGAGCCCAAGTGTTTGTGGTTCGTTTTAGAGGTTACGAGTGGGAGATGAGGACCAGCAAGAGCTTTCAGGGCTGGCACCTTTAGTGTAGGAGCAATCCCTGGATGTTCGCAAGTTCGGTGTTGAGCTCTGGCCAGATTGAGCAGGAGAGGCTGTGTACGTTGGAAGTTTTAGTAGGCTAAACAAGTTCAGAGCCCAAGTGTTTGTGGTTCGTTTGAGAGGTTACCAGTGGGAGATGAGGACCAGCAAGAGCTTTCAGGGCTGGCACCTTTAGTGTAGGAGCAATCCCTGGACGTTCACAATTTCGGTGTTGAGCTCTGGCCAGATTGAGCAGGAGAGGCAGTATACGTTGGAAGTTTTAGTAGGCTAAACAAGTTCAGAGCCCAAGTGTTTGTGGTTCGTTTGAGAGGTTACCAGTGGGAGATGAGGACCAGCAAGAGCTTTCAGGGCTGGCACCTTTAGTGTAGGAGCAATCGCTGGACGTTCGCAATTTCGGTGTTGAGCTCTGACGTGAATTAGCGAGAGGAAGCGATGATATATCTGGACCTTTGAGTGTCTAAACAAGTTCAGAGCCCAAGTGTTTGTGGTTCGTTTTAGAGGTTACCAGTGGGAGATGAGGACCAGCAAGAGCTTTCAGGGCTGGCACTTTTAGTGTAGGAGCAATCGCTGGACGTTCGCAATTTCGGTGTTGAGCTCTGGCCAGATTCAGCAGGAGAGGCTGTGTACGTTGGAAGTTTTAGTAGGCTAAACAAGTTCAGAGCCCAAGTGTTTGTGGTTCGTTTGAGAGGTTACCAGTGGGAGATGAGGACCAGCAAGAGCTTTCAGGCTGGCACCTTTATTGTAGGAGCAATCGCTGGACGTTCGCAATTTCGGTGTTGAGCTCTCGCCAGATTGAGCAGGAGAGGCTGTGTATGTTGGAAGTTTTAGTAGGCTAAACAAGTTCAGAGCCCAAGTGTTTGTGGTTCGTTTGAGAGGTTACCAGTGGGAGATGAGGATCAGCAAGAGCTTTCAGGGCTGGCACCTTTAGTGTAGGAGCAATCGCTGGACGTTCGCAATTTCGGTGTTGAGCTCTGACGTGAATTAGCGAGAGGAAGCGATGATACGTCTGGAGCTTTGAGTGTCTAAACAAGTTCAGAGCCCAAGTGTTTGTGGTTCGTTTGAGAGGTTACCAGTGGGAGATGAGGACCAGCAAGAGCTTTCAGGGCTGGCACCTTTAGTGTAGGAGCAATCGCTGGACATTCGCAATTTCGGTGTTGAGCTCTGACGTGAATTAGCGAGAGGAAGCGATGATACGTCTGGAGCTTTGAGTGTCAAAACAAGTTCAGAGCCCAAGTATTTGTGGTTCGGTTTAGAGGTTACCAGTGGGAGATGAGGACCAGCAAGAGCTTTCAGGGCTGGCACCTTTAGTGTAGGAGCAATCGCTGGACGTTCGCAATTTCGGTGTTGAGCTCTGACGTGAATTAGCGCGAGGAAGCAATGAGACGTCTGGAGCTTTGAGTGTCTAAAGAAGTTCAGAGCCCAAGTGTTTGTGGTTCGTTTTAGAGGTTACGAGTGGGAGATGAGGACCAGCAAGAGCTTTCAGGGCTGGCACCTTTAGTGTAGGAGCAATCCCTGGATGTTCGCAAGTTCGGTGTTGAGCTCTGGCCAGATTGAGCAGGAGAGGCTGTGTACGTTGGAAGTTTTAGTAGGCTAAACAAGTTCAGAGCCCAAGTGTTTGTGGTTCGTTTGAGAGGTTACCAGTGGGAGATGAGGACCAGCAAGAGCTTTCAGGGCTGGCACCTTTAGTGTAGGAGCAATCCCTGGACGTTCGCAATTTCGGTGTTGAGCTCTGGCCAGATTGTAGCAGGAGAGGCAGTATACGTTGGAAGTTTTAGTAGGCTAAACAAGTTCAGAGCCCAAGTGTTTGTGGTTCGTTTGAGAGGTTACCAGTGGGAGATGAGGACCAGCAAGAGCTTTCAGGGCTGGCACCTTTAGTGTAGGAGCAATCGCTGGACGTTCGCAATTTCGGTGTTGAGCTCTGACGTGAATTAGCGAGAGGAAGCGATGATATATCTGGAGCTTTGAGTGTCTAAACAAGTTCAGAGCCCAAGTGTTTGTGGTTCGGTTTAGAGGTTACCAGTGGGAGATGAGGACCAGCAAGAGCTTTCAGGGCTGGCACTTTTAGTGTAGGAGCAATCGCTGGACGTTCGCAATTTCGGTGTTGAGCTCTGGCCAGATTGAGCAGGAGAGGCTGTGTACGTTGGAAGTTTTAGTAGGCTAAACAAGTTCAGAGCCCAAGTGTTTGTGGTTCGTTTGAGAGGTTACCCGTGGGAGATGAGGACCAGCAAGAGCTTTCAGGGCTGGCACCTTTATTGTAGGAGCAATCGCTGGACGTTCGCAATTTCGGTGTTGAGCTCTCGCCAGATTGAGCAGGAGAGGCTGTGTATGTTGGAAGTTTTAGTAGGCTAAACAAGTTCTGAGGCCAAGTGTTTGTGGTTCGTTTGAGAGGTTACCAGTGGGAGATGAGGACCAGCAAGAGCTTTCAGGGCTGGCACCTTTAGTGTAGGAGCAATCGCTGGACGTTCGCAATTTCGGTGTTGAGCTCTGACGTGAATTAGCGAGAGGAAGCGATGATACGTCTGGAGCTTTGAGTGTCAAAACAAGTTCAGAGCCCAAGTATTTGTGGTTCGCTTTAGAGGTTACCAGTGGGAGATGAGGACCAGCAAGAGCTTTCAGGGCTGGCACCTTTAGTGTAGGAGCAATCGCTGGACGTTCGCAATTTCGGTGTTGAGCTCTGACGTGAATTAGCGCGAGGAAGCAATGAGACGTCTGGAGCTTTGAGTGTCTAAAGAAGTTCAGAGCCCAAGTGTTTGTGGTTCGTTTTAGAGGTTACCAGTGGGAGATGAGGACCAGCAAGAGCTTTCATTAGTGTAGGAGCAATTGCTGGACTTTCGCAATTTCGGTGTTGAGCTCTGACGTGAATTAGCGAGAGGAAGCGATGAGATATTTGGACCTTTGCGTGTCTAAACAAGTTCAGAGCCCAAGTGTTTGTGGTTCGCTTTAGAGGTTACCCGTGGGAGATGAGGACCAGCAAGAGCTTTCAGGGCTGGCACCTTTAGTGTAGGAGCAATCGTTGGACGTTTCCAATTTCGGTGTTGAGCTCTGACGTGAATTAGCGAGAGGAAGCGATGATATGTCTGGACCTTTGAGTGTCTAAACAAGCTCAGAGCCCAAGTGTTTGTGGTTCGTTTGAGAGGTTACCAGTGGGAGATGAGGACCAGCAACAGCTTCAGGGCTGGCACCTTTAGTGTAGGAGCAATCGCTGGACGTTCGCAATTTCGGTGTTGAGCTCTGATGTGAATTAGCGAGAGGAAGCGATGAGACGTCTGGACCTTTGAGTGTCTAAACAAGTTCAGAGCCCAAGTGTTTGTGGTTCGTTTTAGAGGTTACGAGTGGGAGATGAGGACCAGCAAGAGCTTTCAGGGCTGGCACCTTTAGTGTAGGAGCAATCCCTGGATGTTCGCAAGTTCGGTGTTGAGCTCTGGCCAGATTGAGCAGGAGAGGCTGTGTACGTTGGAAGTTTTAGTAGGCTAAACAAGTTCAGAGCCCAAGTGTTTGTGGTTCGTTTGAGAGGTTACCAGTGGGAGATGAGGACCAGCAAGAGCTTTCAGGGCTGGCACCTTTAGTGTAGGAGCAATCCCTGGACATTCACAATTTCGGTGTTGAGCTCTGGCCAGATTGAGCAGGAGAGGCAGTATACGTTGGAAGCTATAGTAGGCTAAACAAGTTCAGAGCCCAAGTGTTTGTGGTTCGTTTGAGAGGTTACCAGTGGGAGATGAGGACCAGCAAGAGCTTTCAGGGCTGGCACCTTTAGTGTAGGAGCAATCGCTGGACGTTCGCAATTTCGGTGTTGAGCTCTGACGTGAATTAGCGAGAGGAAGCGATGATACGTCTGGAGCTTTGAGTGTCTAAACAAGTCAGAGCCCAAGTGTTTGTGGTTCGTTTTAGAGGTTACCAGTGGGAGATGAGGACCAGCAACAGGTTTCAGGGCTGGCACCTTTAGTGTAGGAGCAATCGCTGGACATTCGCAATTTCGGTGTTGAGCTCTGACGTGAATTAGCGCGAGGAAGCAATGAGACGTCTGGAGCTTTGAGTGTCTAAAGAAGTTCAGAGCCCAAGTGTTTGTGGTTCGTTTTAGAGGTTACCAGTGGGAGATGAGGACCAGCAAGAGCTTTCATTAGTGTAGGAGCAATTGCTGGACTTTCGCAATTTCGGTGTTGAGCTCTGACGTGAATTAGCGAGAGGAAGCGATGAGATATTTGGACCTTTGCGTGTCTAAACAAGTTCAGAGCCCAAGTGTTTGTGGTTCGCTTTAGAGGTTACCCGTGGGAGATGAGGACCAGCAAGAGCTTTCAGGGCTGGCACCTTTAGTGTAGGAGCAATCGTTGGACGTTTCCAATTTCGGTGTTGAGCTCTGACGTGAATTAGCGAGAGGAAGCGATGATATGTCTGGACCTTTGAGTGTCTAAACAAGCTCAGAGCCCAAGTGTTTGTGGTTCGTTTGAGAGGTTACCAGTGGGAGATGAGGACCAGCAACAGCTTTCAGGGCTGGCACCTTTAGTGTAGGAGCAATCGCTGGACGTTCGCAATTTCGGTGTTGAGCTCTGATGTGAATTAGCGAGAGGAAGCGATGAGACGTCTGGACCTTTGAGTGTCTAAACAAGTTCAGAGCCCAAGTGTTTGTGGTTCGTTTTAGAGGTTACGAGTGGGAGATGAGGACCAGCAAGAGCTTTCAGGGCTGGCACCTTTAGTGTAGGAGCAATCCCTGGATGTTCGCAAGTTCGGTGTTGAGCTCTGGCCAGATTGAGCAGGAGAGGCTGTGTACGTTGGAAGTTTTAGTAGGCTAAACAAGTTCAGAGCCCAAGTGTTTGTGGTTCGTTTGAGAGGTTACCAGTGGGAGATGAGACCAGCAAGAGCTTTCAGGGCTGGCACCTTTAGTGTAGGAGCAATCCCTGGACATTCACAATTTCGGTGTTGAGCTCTGGCCAGATTGAGCAGGAGAGGCAGTATACGTTGGAAGCTATAGTAGGCTAAACAAGTTCAGAGCCCAAGTGTTTGTGGTTCGTTTGAGAGGTTACCAGTGGGAGATGAGGACCAGCAAGAGCTTTCAGGGCTGGCACCTTTAGTGTAGGAGCAATCGCTGGACGTTCGCAATTTCGGTGTTGAGCTCTGACGTGAATTAGCGAGAGGAAGCGATGATACGTCTGGAGCTTTGAGTGTCTAAACAAGTTCAGAGCCCAAGTGTTTGTGGTTCGTTTTAGAGGTTACCAGTGGGAGATGAGGACCAGCAACAGGTTTCAGGGCTGGCACCTTTAGTGTAGGAGCAATCGCTGGACATTCGCAATTTCGGTGTTGAGCTCTGACGTGAATTAGCGAGAGGAAGCGATGATATGTCTGGACCTTTGCGTGTCAAAACAAGTTCAGAGCCCAAGTGTTTGTGGTTCGTTTTAGAGGTTACCAGTGGGAGATGAGGACCAGCAAGAGCTTTCAGGGCTGGCACCTTTAGTGTAGGAGCAATCGCTGGAGGTTCGCAATTCAGTGTTGAGCTCTGACGTGAATTAGCGAGAGGAAGCGATGAGACGTCTGGACCTTTGAGTGTCTAAAGAAGTTCAGAGCCCAAGTGTTTGTGGTTCGTTTGAGAGGTTACCAGTGGGAGATGAGGACCAGCAAGAGCTTTCATTAGTGTAGGAGCAATCGCTGGACGTTCGCAATTTCGGTGTTGAGCTCTGACGTGAATTAGCGAGAGGAAGCGATGATACATCTGGAGCTTTGCGTGTCTAAAGAAGTTCAGAGCCCAAGTGTTTGTGGTTCGGTTTAGAGGTTACCCGTGGGAGATGAGGACCAGCAAGAGCTTTCAGGGCTGGCACCTTTAGTGTAGGAGCAATCGCTGGACGTTCGCAATTTCAGTGTTGAGCTCTGACGTGAATTAGCGAGAGGAAGCGATGAGACGTCTGGACCCTTGCGTGTCTAAACAAGTTCAGAGCCCAAGTGTTTGTGGCTCGTTTTAGAGGTTACCAGTGGGAGATGAGGACCAGCAAGAGCTTTCAGGGCTGGCACCTTTAGTGTAGGAGCAATCGCTGACGTTCGCAATTTCGGTGTTGATCTCTCGCCAGATTGAGCAGGAGAGGCTGTGTATGTTGGAAGTTTTAGTAGGCTAAACAAGTTCTGAGGCCAAGTGTTTGTGGTTCATTTGAGAGGTTACCAGTGGGAGATGAGGACCAGCAAGAGCTTTCAGGGCTGGCACCTTTAGTGTAGGAGCAATCGCTGGACGTTCGCAATTTCGGTGTGAGCTCTGACGTGAATTAGCGAGAGGAAGCGATGAGACGTCTGGACCTTTGCGTGTCTAAACAAGTTCAGAGCCCAAGTGTTTGTGGTTCGTTTGAGAGGTTACCAGTGGGAGATGAGGACCAGCAAGAGCTTTCAGGGCTGGCACCTTTAGTGTAGGAGCAATCGCTGGACGTTCGCAATTTCGGTGTTGAGCTCTGACGTGAATTAGCGAGAGGAAGCGATGATACGTCTGGAGCTTTGAGTGTCTAAACAAGTTCAGAGCCCAAGTATTTGTGGTTCGTTTTAGAGGTTACCAGTGGGAGATGAGGACAGCAAGAGCTTTCAGGGCTGGCACCTTTAGTGTAGGAGCAATCGCTGGACGTTCGCAATTTCAGTGTTGAGCTCTCGCCAGGTTGAGCAGGAGAGGCTGTGTATGTTGGAAGTTCTAATAGTCTAAACAAGTTCAGAGCCCAAGTGTTTGTGGTTCGTGTGAGAGGTTACCAGTGGGAGATGAGGACCAGCAAGAGCTTTCAGGGCTGGCACCTTTAGTGTAGGAGCAATCCCTGGACGTTCGCAATATTGGTGTTGAATTTTGGCCATATTGAGCAGGAGAGGCTGTGTACGTTGGAAGTTTTAGCAGGCTAAACAAGTTCAGAGCCCAAGTGTTTGTGGTTCGTTTGAGAGGTTACCAGTGGGAGATGAGGACCAGCAAGAGCTTTCAGGGCTGGCACCTTTAGTGTAGGAGCAATCGCTGGACGTTCGCAATTTCGGTGTTGAGCTCTGACGTGAATTAGCGAGAGGAAGCGATGAGATGTCTGGACCTTTGAGTGTCTAAACAAGTTCAGAGCCCAAGTGTTTGTGGTTCGTTTGAGAGGTTACCAGTGGGAGATGAGGACCAGCAAGAGCTTTCAGGGCTGGCACCTTTAGTGTAGGAGCAATCGCTGGACGTTCGCAATTTCGGTGTTGAGCTCCGACGTGAATTAGTGAGAGGAAGCGATGAGATGTTTGGACCTTTGCGTGTCTAAACAAGTTCAGAGCCCAAGTGTTTGTGGTTCGTTTTAGAGGTTACCAGTGGGAGATGAGGACCAGCAAGAGCTTTCAGGGCTGGCACCTTTAGTGTAGGAGCAATCGCTGGACGTTCGCAATTTCGGTGTTGAGCTCTGACGTGAATTAGCGAGAGGAAGCGATGAGACGTCTGGACCCTTGCGTGTCTAAACAAGTTCAGAGCCCAAGTGTTTGTGGTTCGGTTTAGAGGTTACCAGTGGGAGATGAGGACCAGCAAGAGCTTTCAGGGCTGGCACCTTTAGTGTAGGAGCAATCGCTGGACGTTCGCAATTTCGGTGTTGAGCTCTGACGTGAATTAGCGAGAGGAAGCGATGAGACGTCTGGACCTTTGAGTGTCTAAACAAGTTCAGAGCCCAAGTGTTTGTGGTTCGTTTGAGAGGTTACCAGTGGGAGATGAGGACCAGCAAGAGCTTTCAGGGCTGGCACCTTTAGTGTAGGAGCAATCGCTGGATGTTCGCAATTTCGGTGTTGAGCTCTGGCCAGATTGAGCAGGAGAGGCTGTGTACGTTGGAAGTTTTAGTAGCCTAAACAAGTTCAGAGCCCAAGTGTTTGTGGTTCGTTTGAGAGGTTACCAGTGGGAGATGAGGACCAGCAAGAGCTTTCAGGGCTGGCACCTTTAGTGTAGGAGCAATCCCTGGATGTTCACAATTTCGGTGTTGAGCTCTGGCCAGATTGAGCAGGAGAGGCAGTATACGTTGGAAGTTTTAGTAGCCTAAACAAGTTCAGAGCCCAAGGGTTTGTGGTTCGTTTGAGAGGTTACCAGTGGGAGATGAGGACCAGCAAGAGTTTTCAGGGCTGGCACCTTTAGTGTAGGAGCAATCGCTGGACGTTCGCAATTTCGGTGTTGAGCTCTCGCCAGGTTGAGCAGGAGAGGCTGTGTATGTTGGAAGTTCTAGTAGTCTAAACAATTTCAGAGCCCAAGTGTTTGTGGTTCGTTTGAGAGGTTACCAGTGGGAGATGAGGACCAGCAAGAGCTTTCAGGGCTGGCACCTTTAGTGTAGGAGCAATCATGGACGTTCGCAATTTCGGTGTTGAATTTTGGCCATATTGAGCAGGAGAGGCTGTGTACGTTGGAAGTTTTAGCAGGCTAAACAAGTTCAGAGCCCAAGTGTTTGTGGTTCGTTTGAGAGGTTACCAGTGCGAGATGAGGACCAGCAAGAGCTTTCAGGGCTGGCACCTTTAGTGTAGGAGCAATCGCTGGACGTTCGCAATTTCGGTGTTGAATTTTGGCCAGATTGAGCAGGAGAGGCTGGGTATGTTGGAAATTTTAGTAGGCTAAACAACTTCAGAGCCCAAGGGTTTGTAGTTCGTTTGAGAGGTTACCAGTGGGATATGGGGACCAGCAAGAGCTTTCAGGGCTGGCACCTTTAGTGTAGAGCAATCGCTGGACGTTTCCAATTTCGGTGTTGAGCTCTGACGTGAATTAGTGCGAGGAAGCGATGAGACTTCTGGACATTTGCGTGTCTAAACAAGTTCAGAGCCCAAGTGTTTGTGGTTCGTTTTAGAGGTTACCCGTGGGAGATGAGGACCAGCAAGAGCTTTCAGGGCTGGCACCTTTAGTGTAGGAGCAATCGCTGGACGTTCGCAATTTCGGTGTTGAGCTCTGACGTGAATTAGCGAGAGGAAGCGATGAGATGTCTGGACCTTTGAGTGTCTAAACAAGTTCAGAGGCCAAGTGTTTGTGTTCGTTTGAGAGGTTACCAGTGGGAGATGAGGACCAGCAAGAGCTTTCAGGGCTGGCACCTTTAGTGTAGGAGCAATCGCTGGACGTTCGCAATTTCGGTGTTGAGCTCCGACGTGAATTAGTGAGAGGAAGCGATGAGATGTTTGGACCTTTGCGTGTCTAAACAAGTTCAGAGCCCAAGTGTTTGTGGTTCGTTTTAGAGGTTACCAGTGGGAGATGAGGACCAGCAAGAGCTTTCAGGGCTGGCACCTTTAGTGTAGGAGCAATCGCTGGACGTTCGCAATTTCGGTGTTGAGCTCTGACGTGAATTAGCGAGAGGAAGCGATGAGACGTCTGGACCCTTGCGTGTCTAAACAAGTTCAGAGCCAAGTGTTTGTGGTTCGGTTTAGAGGTTACCAGTGGGAGATGAGGACCAGCAAGAGCTTTCAGGGCTGGCACCTTTAGTGTAGGAGCAATCCCTGGACGTTCGCAATATTGGTGTTGAATTTTGGCCATATTGAGCAGGTGGCTGTGTACGTTGGAAGTTTTAGCAGGCTAAACAAGTTCAGAGCCCAAGTGTTTGTGGTTCGTTTGAGAGGTTACCAGTGGGAGATGAGGACCAGCAAGAGCTTTCAGGGCTGGCACCTTTAGTGTAGGAGCAATCGCTGGACGTTCGCAATTTCGGTGTTGAGCTCTGACGTGAATTAGCGAGAGGAAGCGATGAGATGTCTGGACCTTTGAGTGTCTAAACAAGTTCAGAGCCCAAGTGTTTGTGGTTCGTTTGAGAGGTTACCAGTGGGAGATGAGGACCAGCAAGAGCTTTCAGGGCTGGCACCTTTAGTGTAGGAGCAATCGCTGGACGTTCGCAATTTCGGTGTTGAGCTCCGACGTGAATTAGTGAGAGGAAGCGATGAGATGTTTGGACCTTTGCGTGTCTAAACAAGTTCAGAGCCCAAGTGTTTGTGGTTCGTTTTAGAGGTTACCAGTGGGAGATGAGGACCAGCAAGAGCTTTCAGGGCTGGCACCTTTAGTGTAGGAGCAATCGCTGGACGTTCGCAATTTCGGTGTTGAGCTCTGACGTGAATTAGCGAGAGGAAGCGATGAGACGTCTGGACCCTTGCGTGTCTAAACAAGTTCAGAGCCCAAGTGTTTGTGGTTCGGTTTAGAGGTTACCAGTGGGAGATGAGGACCAGCAAGAGCTTTCAGGGCTGGCACCTTTAGTGTAGGAGCAATCGCTGGACGTTCGCAATTTCGGTGTTGAGCTCTGACGTGAATTAGCGAGAGGAAGCGATGAGACGTCTGGACCTTTGAGTGTCTAAACAAGTTCAGAGCCCAAGTGTTTGTGGTTCGTTTTAGAGGTTACCCGTGGGAGATGAGGACCAGCAAGAGCTTTCAGGGCTGGCACCTTTAGTGTAGGAGCAATCGCTGGATGTTCGCAATTTCGGTGTTGAGCTCTGGCCAGATTGAGCAGGAGAGGCTGTGTACGTTGGAAGTTTAGTAGCCTAAACAAGTTCAGAGCCCAAGTGTTTGTGGTTCGTTTGAGAGGTTACCAGTGGGAGATGAGGACCAGCAAGAGCTTTCAGGGCTGGCACCTTTAGTGTAGGAGCAATCCCTGGATGTTCACAATTTCGGTGTTGAGCTCTGGCCAGATTGAGCAGGAGAGGCAGTATACGTTGGAAGTTTTAGTAGCCTAAACAAGTTCAGAGCCCAAGGGTTTGTGGTTCGTTTGAGAGGTTACCAGTGGGAGATGAGGACCAGCAAGAGTTTTCAGGGCTGGCACCTTTAGTGTAGGAGCAATCGCTGGACGTTCGCAATTTCGGTGTTGAGCTCTCGCCAGGTTGAGCAGGAGAGGCTGTGTATGTTGGAAGTTCTAGTAGTCTAAACAATTTCAGAGCCCAAGTGTTTGTGGTTCGTTTGAGAGGTTACCAGTGGGAGATGAGGACCAGCAAGAGCTTTCAGGGCTGGCACCTTTAGTGTAGGAGCAATCATGGACGTTCGCAATTTCGGTGTTGAATTTTGGCCATATTGAGCAGGAGAGGCTGTGTACGTTGGAAGTTTTAGCAGGCTAAACAAGTTCAGAGCCCAAGTGTTTGTGGTTCGTTTGAGAGGTTACCAGTGCGAGATGAGGACCAGCAAGAGCTTTCAGGGCTGGCACCTTTAGTGTAGGAGCAATCGCTGGACGTTCGCAATTTCGGTGTTGAATTTTGGCCAGATTGAGCAGGAGAGGCTGGGTATGTTGGAAATTTTAGTAGGCTAAACAACTTCAGAGCCCAAGGGTTTGTAGTTCGTTTGAGAGGTTACCAGTGGGATATGGGGACCAGCAAGAGCTTTCAGGGCTGGCACCTTTAGTGTAAGAGCAATCGCTGGACGTTTCCAATTTCGGTGTTGAGCTCTGACGTGAATTAGTGCGAGGAAGCGATGAGACGTCTGGACATTTGCGTGTCTAAACAAGTTCAGAGCCCAAGTGTTTGTGGTTCGTTTTAGAGGTTACCCGTGGGAGATGAGGACCAGCAAGAGCTTTCAGGGCTGGCACCTTTAGTGTAGGAGCAATCGCTGGACGTTCGCAATTTCGGTGTTGAGCTCTGACGTGAATTAGCGAGAGGAAGCGATGAGATGTCTGGACCTTTGAGTGTCTAAACAAGTTCAGAGGCCAAGTGTTTGTGGTTCGTTTGAGAGGTTACCAGTGGGAGATGAGGACCAGCAAGAGCTTTCAGGGCTGGCACCTTTAGTGTAGGAGCAATCGCTGGACGTTCGCAATTTCGGTGTTGAGCTCCGACGTGAATTAGTGAGAGGAAGCGATGAGATGTTTGGACCTTTGCGTGTCTAAACAAGTTCAGAGCCCAAGTGTTTGTGGTTCGTTTTAGAGGTTACCCGTGGGAGATGAGGACCAGCAAGAGCTTTCAGGGCTGGCACCTTTAGTGTAGGAGGAATCGCTGGACGTTCGCAATTTCAGTGTTGAGCTCTGACGTGAATTAGCGAGAGGAAGCGATGAGACGTCTGGACCCTTGCGTGTCTAAACAAGTTCAGAGCCCAAGTGTTTGTGGTTCGGTTTAGAGGTTACGAGTGGGAGATGAGGACCAGCAAGAGCTTTCAGGGCTGGCACCTTTAGTGTAGGAGCAATCGCTGGACGTTCGCAATTTCGGTGTTGAGCTCTGATGTGAATTAGCGAGAGGAAGCGATGAGACGTCTGGACCTTTGAGTGTCTAAACAAGTTCAGAGCCCAAGTGTTTGTGGTTCGGTTTAGAGGTTACCAGTGGGAGATGAGGACCAGCAAGAGCTTTCAGGGCTGGCACCTTTAGTGTAGGAGCAATCGCTGGATGTTCGCAATTTCGGTGTTGAGCTCTGGCCAGATTGAGCAGGAGAGGCTGTGTACGTTGGAAGTTTTAGTAGCCTAAACAAGTTCAGAGCCCAAGTGTTTGTGGTTCGTTTGAGAGGTTACCAGTGGGAGATGAGGACCAGCAAGAGCTTTCAGGGCTGGCACCTTTAGTGTAGGAGCAATCCCTGGATGTTGACAATTTCGGTGTTGAGCTATGGCCAGATTTAGCAGGAGAGGCAGTATACGTTGGAAGTTTTAGTAGCCTAAACAAGTTCAGAGCCCAAGGGTTTGTGGTTCGTTTGAGAGGTTACCAGTGGGAGATGAGGACCAGCAAGAGTTTTCAGGGCTGGCACCTTTAGTGTAGGAGCAATCGCTGGACGTTCGCAATTTCGGTGTTGAGCTCTCGCCAGGTTGAGCAGGAGAGGCTGTGTATGTTGGAAGTTCTAGTAGTCTAAACAATTTCAGAGCCCAAGTGTTTGTGGTTCGTTTGAGAGGTTACCAGTGGGAGATGAGGACCAGCAAGAGCTTTCAGGGCTGGCACCTTTAGTGTAGGAGCAATCATGGACGTTCGCAATTTCGGTGTTGAATTTTGGCCATATTGAGCAGGAGAGGCTGTGTACGTTGGAAGTTTTAGCAGGCTAAACAAGTTCAGAGCCCAAGTGTTTGTGGTTCGTTTGAGAGGTTACCAGTGCGAGATGAGGACCAGCAAGAGCTTTCAGGGCTGGCACCTTTAGTGTAGGAGCAATCGCTGGACGTTCGCAATTTCGGTGTTGAATTTTGGCCAGATTGAGCAGGAGAGGCTGGGTATGTTGGAAATTTTAGTAGGCTAAACAACTTCAGAGCCCAAGGGTTTGTAGTTCGTTTGAGAGGTTACCAGTGGGATATGGGGACCAGCAAGAGCTTTCAGGGCTGGCACCTTTAGTGTAAGAGCAATCGCTGGACATTTCCAATTTCGGTGTTGAGCTCTGACGTGAATTAGTGCGAGGAAGCGATGAGACGTCTGGACATTTGCGTGTCTAAACAAGTTCAGAGCCCAAGTGTTTGTGGTTCGTTTTAGAGGTTACCCGTGGGAGATGAGGACCAGCAAGAGCTTTCAGGGCTGGCACCTTTAGTGTAGGAGCAATCGCTGGACGTTCGCAATTTCGGTGTTGAGCTCTGACGTGAATTAGCGAGAGGAAGCGATGAGATGTCTGGACCTTTGAGTGTCTAAACAAGTTCAGAGCCCAAGTGTTTGTGGTTCGTTTGAGAGGTTACCAGTGGGAGATGAGGACCAGCAAGAGCTTTCAGGGCTGGCACCTTTAGTGTAGGAGCAATCGCTGGACGTTCGCAATTTCGGTGTTGAGCTCCGACGTGAATTAGTGAGAGGAAGCGATGAGATGTTTGGACCTTTGCGTGTCTAAACAAGTTCAGAGCCCAAGTGTTTGTGGTTCGTTTTAGAGGTTACCCGTGGGAGATGAGGACCAGCAAGAGCTTTCAGGGCTGGCACCTTTAGTGTAGGAGCAATCGCTGGGCGTTCGCAATTTCAGTGTTGAGCTCTGACGTGAATTAGCGAGAGGAAGCGATGAGACGTCTGGACCCTTGCGTGTCTAAACAAGTTCAGAGCCCAAGTGTTTGTGGTTCGGTTTAGAGGTTACCAGTGGGAGATGAGGACCAGCAAGAGCTTTCAGGGCAGGCACCCTTTAGTGTAGGAGCAATCGCTGGACGTTCGCAATTTCGGTGTTGAGCTCTGATGTGAATTAGCGAGAGGAAGCGATGAGACGTCTGGACCTTTGAGTGTCTAAACAAGTTCAGAGCCCAAGTGTTTGTGGTTCGTTTTAGAGGTTACCAGTGGGAGATGAGGACCAGCAAGAGCTTTCAGGGCTGGCACCTTTAGTGTAGGAGCAATCGCTGGATGTTCGCAATTTCGGTGTTGAGCTCTGGCCAGATTGAGCAGGAGAGGCTGTGTACGTTGGAAGTTTTAGTAGCCTAAACAAGTTCAGAGCCCAAGTGTTTGTGGTTCGTTTGAGAGGTTACCAGTGGGAGATGAGGACCAGCAAGAGCTTTCAGGGCTGGCACCTTTAGTGTAGGAGCAATCCCTGGATGTTGACAATTTCGGTGTTGAGCTATGGCCAGATTTAGCAGGAGAGGGCAGTATACGTTGGAAGTTTTAGTAGCCTAAACAAGTTCAGAGCCCAAGGGTTTGTGGTTCGTTTGAGAGGTTACCAGTGGGAGATGAGGACCAGCAAGAGTTTTCAGGGCTGGCACCTTTAGTGTAGGAGCAATCGCTGGACGTTCGCAATTTCGGTGTTGAGCTCTCGCCAGGTTGAGCAGGAGAGGCTGTGTATGTTGGAAGTTCTAGTAGTCTAAACAAGTTCAGAGCCCAAGTGTTTGTGGTTCGTTTGAGAGGTTACCAGTGGGAGATGAGGACCAGCAAGAGCTTTCAGGGCTGGCACCTTTAGTGTAGGAGCAATCCCTGGACGTTCGCAATATTGGTGTTGAATTTTGGCCATATTGAGCAGGAGAGGCTGTGTACGTTGGAAGTTTTAGCAGGCTAAACAAGTTCAGAGCCCAAGTGTTTGTGGTTCGTTTGAGAGGTTACCAGTGGGAGATGAGGACCAGCAAGAGCTTTCAGGGCTGGCACCTTTAGTGTAGGAGCAATCGCTGGACGTTCGCAATTTCGGTGTTGAATTTTGGCCAGATTGAGCAGGAGAGGCTGGGTATGTTGGAAATTTTAGTAGGCTAAACAACTTCAGAGCCCAAGGGTTTGTAGTTCGTTTGAGAGGTTACCAGTGGGATATGAGGACCAGCAAGAGCTTTCAGGGCTGGCACCTTTAGTGTAGGAGCAATCGCTGGACGTTTCCAATTTCGGTGTTGAGCTCTGACGTGAATTAGTGCGAGGAAGCGATGAGACGTCTGGACATTTGCGTGTCTAAACAAGTTAAGAGCCCAAGTGTTTGTGGTTCGTTTTAGAGGTTACCCGTGGGAGATGAGGACCAGCAAGAGCTTTCAGGGCTGGCACCTTTAGTGTAGGAGCAATCGCTGGACGTTCGCAATTTCGGTGTTGAGCTCTGACGTGAATTAGCGAGAGGAAGCGATGAGATGTCTGGACCTTTGAGTGTCTAAACAAGTTCAGAGCCCAAGTGTTTGTGGTTCGTTTGAGAGGTTACCAGTGGGAGATGAGGACCAGCAAGAGCTTTCAGGGCTGGCACCTTTAGTGTAGGAGCAATCGCTGGACGTTCGCAATTTCGGTGTTGAGCTCCGACGTGAATTAGTGAGAGGAAGCGATGAGATGTTTGGACCTTTGCGTGTCTAAACAAGTTCAGAGCCCAAGTGTTTGTGGTTCGTTTTAGAGGTTACCCGTGGGAGATGAGGACCAGCAAGAGCTTTCAGGGCTGGCACCTTTAGTGTAGGAACAATCCCTGGACGTTCACAATTTCGGTGTTGAGCTCTGGCCAGATTGAGCAGGAGAGGCAGTATACGTTGGAAGTTTTAGTAGGCTAAACAAGTTCAGAGCCCAAGTGTTTGTGGTTCGTTTGAGAGGTTACCAGTGGGAGATGAGGACCAGCAAGAGCTTTCAGGGCTGGCACCTTTAGTGTAGGAGCAATCGCTGGACGTTCACAATTTCGGTGTTGAGCTCTGGAGAGATTGAGCAGGAGAGGCAGTATACGTTGGAAGTTTTAGTAGGCTAAACAAGTTCAGAGCCCAAGTGTTTGTGGTTCGTTTGAGAGGTTACCAGTGGGAGATGAGGACCAGCAAGAGCTTTCAGGGCTGGCACCTTTAGTGTAGGAGCAATCGCTGGACGTTTCCAATTTCGGTGTTGAGCTCTGACGTGAATTAGCGCGAGGAAGCGATGAGACGTCTGGACCTTTGTGTGTCTAAACAAGTTCAGAGCCCAAGTGTTTGTGGTTCGTTTTAGAGGTTACCAGTGGGAGATGAGGACCAGCAAGAGCTTTCAGGGCTGGCACCTTTAGTGTAGGAGCAATCGCTGGACGTTCGCAATTTCGGTGTTGAGCTCTGACGTGAATTAGCGAGAGGAAGCGGTGAGACGTCTGGACCTTTGAGTGTCTAAACAAGTTCAGAGCCCAAGTGTTTGTGGTTCGGTTTAGTGGTTACCAGTGGGAGATGAGGACCAGCAAGAGCTTTCAGGGCTGGCACTTTTAGTGTAGGAGCAATCCCTGGATGTTCGCAAGTTCGGTGTTGAGCTCTGGCCAGATTGAGCAGGAGAGGCTGTGTACGTTGGAAGTTTTAGTAGTCTAAACAAGTTCAGAGCCCAAGTGTTTGTGGTTCGTTTGAGAGGTTACCAGTGGGAGATGAGGACCAGCAAGAGCTTTCAGGGCTGGCACCTTTAGTGTAGGAGCAATCGCTGGACGTTCACAATTTCGGTGTTGAGCTCTGGCCAGATTGAGCAGGAGAGGCAGTATACGTTTGAAGTTTTAGTAGGCTAGACAAGTTCAGAGCCCAAGTGTTTGTGGTTCGTTTGAGAGGTTACCAGTGGGAGATGAGGACCAGCAAGAGCTTTCAGGGCTGGCACCTTTAGTGTAGGAGCAATCGCTGGACGTTCGCAATTTCGGTGTTGAGCTCTCGCCAGGTTGAGCAGGAGAGGCTGTGTACGTTGGAAGTTTTAGTAGGCTAAACAAGTTCAGAGCCCAAGTGTTTGTGGTTCGTTTGAGAGGTTACCAATGGGAGATGAGGACCAGCAAGAGCTTTCAGGGCTGGCACCTTTAGTGTAGGAGCAATCGCTGGACGTTCGCAATTTCGGTGTTGAGCTCTGACGTGAATTAGTGAGAGGAAGCGATGAGACGTCTGGACCTTTGCGTGTCTAAACAAGTTCAGAGCCCAAACGTTTGTCGTTCGTTTTAGAGGTTACCCGTGGGAGATGAGGACCAGCAAGAGCTTTCAGGGCTGGCACCTTTAGTGTAGGAGCAATTGCTGGACATTCGCAATTTCGGTGTTGAGCTCTGACGTGAATTAGCGAGAGGAAGCGATGATACGTCTGGAGCTT
Source organism: Gavia stellata (assembly GCF_030936135.1). Lineage (NCBI taxonomy): Eukaryota > Metazoa > Chordata > Aves > Gaviiformes > Gaviidae > Gavia > Gavia stellata. The sequence continues at coordinate 26,094 of NW_026776612.1, read as the reverse complement.
TGAGTGTCAAAACAAGTTCAGAGCCCAAGTGTTTGTGGTTCGGTTTAGAGGTTACCAGTGGGAGATGAGGGCCAGCAAGAGCTTTCAGGGCAGGCACCTTTAGTGTAGGAGCAATCGCTGGACGTTCGTAATTTCGGTGTTGAGCTCTGACGTGAATTAGCGCGAGGAAGCAATGAGACGTCTGGAGCTTTGAGTGTCTAAAGAAGTTCAGAGCTCAAGTGTTTGTGGTTCGTTTTAGAGGTTACCAGTGGGAGATGAGGACCAGCAAGAGCTTTCATTAGTGTAGGAGCAATTGCTGGACGTTCGCAATTTCGGTGTTGAGCTCTGACGTGAATTAGCGAGAGGAAGCGATGAGATATTTGGACCTTTGCGTGTCTAAAGAAGTTCAGAGCCCAAGTGTTTGTGGTTCGTTTGAGAGGTTACCAGTGGGAGATGAGGACCAGCAAGAGCTTTCAGGGCTGGCACCTTTAGTGTAGGAGCAATTGTTGGACGTTTCCAATTTCGGTGTTGAGCTCTGACGTGAATTAGCGAGAGGAAGCGATGAGACGTCTGGACCTTTGCGTGTCTAAAGAAGTTCAGAGCCCAAGTGTTTGTGGTTCGTTTGAGAGGTTACCAGTGGGAGATGAGGACCAGCAAGAGCTTTCAGGGCTGGCACCTTTAGTGTAGGAGCAATCGCTGGACGTTCGCAATTTCGGTGTTGAGCTCTGACGTGAATTAGCGAGAGGAAGCGGTGAGACGTCTGGACCTTTGCGTGTCTAAACAAGTTCAGAGCCCAAGTGTTTGTGGTTGGTTTTAGAGGTTACCAGTGGGAGATGAGGACCAGCAAGAGCTTTCAGGGCTGGCACCTTTAGTGTAGGAGCAATCGCTGGACGTTCGCAATTTCGGTGTTGAGCTCTGACGTGAATTAGCGTGAGGAAGCGATGAGACGTCTGGACCTTTGCGTGTCTAAACAAGTTCAGAGCCCAAGTGTTTGTGGTTCGGTTTAGAGGTTACCCGTGGGAGATGAGGACCAGCAAGAGCTTTCAGGGCTGGCACTTTTAGTGTAGGAGCAATCGCTGGACGTTCGCAATTTCGGTGTTGAGCTCTGGCCAGATTGAGCAGGAGAGGCTGTGTACGTTGGAAGTTTTAGTAGCCTAAACAAGTTCAGAGCCCAAGTGTTTGTGGTTCGTTTTAGAGGTTACCAGTGGGAGATGAGGACCAGCAAGAGCTTTCAGGGCTGGCACCTTTAGTGTAGGAGCAATCCCTGGACGTTCGCAATTTCGGTGTTGAGCTCTGACGTGAATTAGTGAGAGGAAGCGATGAGACGTCTGGACCTTTGCGTGTCTAAACAAGTTCAGAGCCCAAGTGTTTGTGGTTCGTTTTAGAGGTTACCCGTGGGAGATGAGGACCAGCAAGAGCTTTCAGGGCTGGCACCTTTAGTGTAGGAGCAATCGCTGGACATTCACAATTTCGGTGTTCAGCTCTGACGTGAATTAGCGAGAGGAAGCGATGATACGTCTGGAGCTTTGAGTGTCAAAACAAGTTCAGAGCCCAAGTGTTTGTGGTTCGGTTTAGAGGTTACCAGTGGGAGATGAGGGCCAGCAAGAGCTTTCAGGGCTGGCACCTTTAGTGTAGGAGCAATCGCTGGACGTTCGCAATTTCGGTGTTGAGCTCTGACGTGAATTAGCGCGAGGAAGCAATGAGACGTCTGGAGCTTTGAGTGTCTAAAGAAGTTCAGAGCCCAAGTGTTTGTGGTTCGTTTGAGAGGTTACCAGTGGGAGATGAGGACCAGCAAGAGCTTTCAGGGCTGGCACCTTTAGTGTAGGAGCAATCCCTGGATGTTCACAATTTCGGTGTTGAGCTCTGGCCAGATTGAGCAGGAGAGGCAGTATACGTTGGAAGTTTTAGTAGCCTAAACAAGTTCAGAGCCCAAGGGTTTGTGGTTCGTTTGAGAGGTTACCAGTGGGAGATGAGACCAGCAAGAGTTTTCTGGGCTGGCACCTTTAGTGTAGGAGCAATCGCTGGACGTTCGCAATTTCGGTGTTGAGCTCTCGCCAGGTTGAGCAGGAGAGGCTGTGTATGTTGGAAGTTTTAGTAGTCTAAACAATTTCAGAGCCCAAGTGTTTGTGGTTCGTTTGAGAGGTTACCAGTGGGAGATGAGGACCAGCAAGAGCTTTCAGGGCTGGCACCTTTAGTGTAGGAGCAATCATGGACGTTCGCAATTTCGGTGTTGAATTTTGGCCATATTGAGCAGGAGAGGCTGTGTACGTTGGAAGTTTTAGCAGGCTAAACAAGTTCAGAGCCCAAGTGTTTGTGGTTCGTTTGAGAGGTTACCAGTGCGAGATGAGGACCAGCAAGAGCTTTCAGGGCTGGCACCTTTAGTGTAGGAGCAATCGCTGGACGTTCGCAATTTCGGTGTTGAATTTTGGCCAGATTGAGCAGGAGAGGCTGGGTATGTTGGAAATTTTAGTAGGCTAAACAACTTCAGAGCCCAAGGGTTTGTAGTTCTTTTGAGAGGTTACCAGTGGGATATGAGGACCAGCAAGAGCTTTCAGGGCTGGCACCTTTAGTGTAGGAGCAATCGCTGGACGTTTCCAATTTCGGTGTTGAGCTCTGACGTGAATTAGTGCGAGGAAGCAATGAGACGTCTGGACATTTGCGTGTCTAAACAAGTTAAGAGCCCAAGTGTTTGTGGTTCGTTTTAGAGGTTACCCGTGGGAGATGAGGACCAGCAAGAGCTTTCAGGGCTGGCACCTTTAGTGTAGGAGCAATCGCTGGACGTTCGCAATTTCGGTGTTGAGCTCTGACGTGAATTAGCGAGAGGAAGCGATGAGATGTCTGGACCTTTGAGTGTCTAAACAAGTTCAGAGGCCAAGTGTTTGTGGTTCGTTTGAGAGGTTACCAGTGGGAGATGAGGACCAGCAAGAGCTTTCAGGGCTGGCACCTTTAGTGTAGGAGCAATCGCTGGACGTTCGCAATTTCGGTGTTGAGCTCCGACGTGAATTAGTGAGAGGAAGCGATGAGATGTTTGGACCTTTGCGTGTCTAAACAAGTTCAGAGCCCAAGTGTTTGTGGTTCGTTTTAGAGGATACCCGTGGGAGATGAGGACCAGCAAGAGCTTTCAGGGCTGGCACCTTTAGTGTAGGAACAATCCCTGGACGTTCACAATTTCGGTGTTGAGCTCTGGCCAGATTGAGCAGGAGAGGCAGTATACGTTGGAAGTTTTAGTAGGCTAAACAAGTTCAGAGCCCAAGTGTTTGTGGTTCGTTTGAGAGGTTACCAGTGGGAGATGAGGACCAGCAAGAGCTTTCAGGGCTGGCACCTTTAGTGTAGGAGCAATCGCTGGACGTTCACAATTTCGGTGTTGAGCTCTGGCGAGATTGAGCAGGAGAGGCAGTATACGTTGGAAGTTTTAGTAGGCTAAACAAGTTCAGAGCCCAAGTGTTTGTGGTTCGTTTGAGAGGTTACCAGTGGGAGATGAGGACCAGCAAGAGCTTTCAGGGCTGGCACCTTTAGTGTAGGAGCAATCGCTGGACGTTTCCAATTTCGGTGTTGAGCTCTGACGTGAATTAGCGCGAGGAAGCGATGAGACGTCTGGACCTTTGTGTGTCTAAACAAGTTCAGAGCCCAAGTGTTTGTGGTTCGTTTGAGAGGTTACCAGTGGGAGATGAGGACCAGCAAGAGCTTTCAGGGCTGGCACCTTTAGTGTAGGAGCAATCGCTGGACGTTCGCAATTTCGGTGTTGAGCTCTGACGTGAATTAGCGAGAGGAAGCGGTGAGACGTCTGGACCTTTGAGTGTCTAAACAAGTTCAGAGCCCAAGTGTTTGTGGTTCAGTTTAGTGGTTACGAGTGGGAGATGAGGACCAGCAAGAGCTTTCAGGGCTGGCACTTTTAGTGTAGGAGCAATCCCTGGATATTCGCAAGTTCGGTGTTGAGCTCTGGCCAGATTGAGCAGGAGAGGCTGTGTACGTTGGAAGTTTTAGTAGTCTAAACAAGTTCAGAGCCCAAGTGTTTGTGGTTCGTTTGAGAGGTTACCAGTGGGAGATGAGGACCAGCAAGAGCTTTCAGGGCTGGCACCTTTAGTGTAGGAGCAATCGCTGGACGTTCACAATTTCGGTGTTGAGCTCTCGCCAGGTTGAGCAGGAGAGGCTGTGTATGTTGGAAGTTTTAGTAGCCTAAACAAGTTCAGAGCCCAAGTGTTTGTGGTTCGTTTGAGAGGTTACCAATGGGAGATGAGGACCAGCAAGAGCTTTCAGGGCTGGCACCTTTAGTGTAGGAGCAATCGCTGGACGTTCGCAATTTCGGTGTTGAGCTCTGACGTGAATTAGTGAGAGGAAGCGATGAGACGTCTGGACCTTTGCGTGTCTAAACAAGTTCAGAGCCCAAACGTTTGTGGTTCGTTTTAGAGGTTACCCGTGGGAGATGAGGACCAGCAAGAGCTTTCAGGGCTGGCACCTTTAGTGTAGGAGCAATCGCTGGACATTCGCAATTTCGGTGTTGAGCTCTGACGTGAATTAGCGAGAGGAAGCGATGATACGTCTGGAGCTTTGAGAGTCAAAACAAGTTCAGAGCCCAAGTGTTTGTGGTTCGGTTTAGAGGTTACCAGTGGGAGATGAGGACCAGGAAGAGCTTTCAGGGCTGGCACCTTTAGTGTAGGAGCAATCGCTGGACGTTCGTAATTTCGGTGTTGAGCTCTGACGTGATTTAGCGCGAGGAAGCAATGAGACGTCTGGAGCTTTGAGTGTCTAAAGAAGTTCAGAGCCCAAGTGTTTGTGGTTCGTTTTAGAGGTTACCAGTGGGAGATGAGGACCAGCAAGAGCTTTCATTAGTGTAGGAGCAATTGCTGGACGTTCGCAATTTCGGTGTTGAGCTCTGACGTGAATTAGCGAGAGGAAGCGATGAGATATTTGGACCTTTGCGTGTCTAAAGAAGTTCAGAGCCCAAGTGTTTGTGGTTCGTTTGAGAGGTTACCAGTGGGAGATGAGGACCAGCAAGAGCTTTCAGGGCTGGCACCTTTAGTGTAGGAGCAATCGCTGGACGTTTCCAATTTCGGTGTTGAGCTCTGACGTGAATTAGCGCGAGGAAGCGATGAGACGTCTGGAGCTTTGCGTGTCTAAACAAGTTCAGAGCCCAAGTGTTTGTGGTTGGTTTTAGAGGTTACCAGTGGGAGATGAGGACCAGCAAGAGCTTTCAGGGCTGGCACCTTTAGTGTAGGAGCAATCGCTGGACGTTCGCAATTTCGGTGTTGAGCTCTGACGTGAATTAGCGTGAGGAAGCGATGATACGTCTGGACCTTTGCGTGTCTAAAGAAGTTCAGAGCCCAAGTGTTTGTGGTTCGGTTTAGAGGTTACCAGTGGGAGATGAGGACCAGCAAGAGCTTTCAGGGCTGGCACTTTTAGTGTAGGAGCAATCGCTGGACGTTCGCAATTTCGGTGTTGAGCTCTGGCCAGATTGAGCAGGAGAGGCTGTGTACGTTGGAAGTTTTAGTAGCCTAAACAAGTTCAGAGCCCAAGTGTTTGTGGTTCGTTTGAGAGGTTACCAGTGGGAGATGAGGACCAGCAAGAGCTTTCAGGGCTGGCACCTTTAGTGTAGGAGCAATCGCTGGACGTTCGCAATTTCGGTGTTGAGCTCTGACGTGAATTAGTGAGAGGAAGCGATGAGACGTCTGGACCTTTGCGTGTCTAAACAAGTTCAGAGCCCAAGTGTTTGTGGTTCGTTTTAGAGGTTACCCGTGGGAGATGAGGACCAGCAAGAGCTTTCAGGGCTGGCACCTTTAGTGTAGGAGCAATCGCTGGACATTCACAATTTCGGTGTTGAGCTCTGACCTGAATTAGCGAGAGGAAGCGATGATACGTCTGGAGCTTTGAGTGTCTAAACAAGTTCAGAGCCCAAGTGTTTGTGGTTCGGTTTAGAGGTTACCAGTGGGAGATGAGGGCCAGCAAGAGCTTTCAGGGCTGGCACCTTTAGTGTAGGAGCAATCGCTGGACGTTCGTAATTTCGGTGTTGAGCTCTGACGTGAATTAGCGCGAGGAAGCAATGAGACGTCTGGAGCTTTGAGTGTCTAAAGAAGTTCAGAGCCCAAGTGTTTGTGGTTCGTTTTAGAGGTTACCAGTGGGAGATGAGGACCAGCAAGAGCTTTCAGGGCTGGCACCTTTAGTGTAGGAACAATCGTTGGACGTTTCCAATTTCGGTGTTGAGCTCTGACGTGAATTACGAGAGGAAGCGATGAGACGTCTGGACCTTTGCGTGTCTAAAGAAGTTCAGAGCCCAAGTGTTTGTGGTTCGTTTGAGAGGTTACCAGTGGGAGATGAGGACCAGCAAGAGCTTTCAGGGCTGGCACCTTTAGTGTAGGAGCAATCGCTGGACGTTCGCAATTTCGGTGTTGAGCTCTGACGTGAATTAGCGAGAGGAAGCGATGAGACGTCTGGACCTTTGCGTGTCTAAACAAGTTCAGAGCCCAAGTGTTTGTGGTTCGTTTTAGAGGTTACCAGTGGGAGATGAGGACCAGCAAGAGCTTTCAGGGCTGGCACCTTTAGTGTAGGAGCAATCGCTGGACGTTCGCAATTTCGGTGTTGAGCTCTGACGTGAATTAGCGTGAGGAAGCGATGATACGTCTGGACCTTTGCGTGTCTAAACAAGTTCAGAGCCCAAGTGTTTGTGGTTCGTTTGAGAGGTTACCAGTGGGATATGAGGACCAGCAAGAGCTTTCAGGGCTGGCACCTTTAGTGTAGGAGCAATCGCTGGACGTTCGCAATTTCGGTGTTGAGCTCTGACATGAATTAGCGAGAGGAAGCGGTGATATATCTGGAGCTTTGAGTGTCTAAACAAGTTCAGAGCCCAAGTGTTTGTGGTTCGTTTGAGAGGTTACCAGTGGGAGATGAGGACCAGCAAGAGCTTTCAGGGCTGGCACTTTTAGTGTAGGAGCAATCCCTGGACGTTCACAATTTCGGTGTTGAGCTCTGGCCAGATTGAGCAGGAGAGGCAGTATACGTTGGAAGTTTTAGTAGGCTAAACAACTTCAGAGCCCAAGTGTTTGTGGTTCGTTTGAGAGGTTACCAGTGGGAGATGAGGACCAGCAAGAGCTTTCAGGGCTGGCACCTTTAGTGTAGGAGCAATCGCTGGACGTTCGCAATTTCGGTGTTGAGCTCTCGCCAGATTGAGCAGGAGAGGCTGTGTATGTTGGAAGTTTTAGTAGGCTAAACAAGTTCTGAGGCCAAGTGTTTGTGGTTCGTTTTAGAGGTTACCAGTGGGAGATGAGGACCAGCAAGAGCTTTCATTAGTGTAGGAGCAATTGCTGGACTTTCGCAATTTCGGTGTTGAGCTCTGACATGAATTAGCGAGAGGAAGCGATGAGATATTTGGACCTTTGCATGTCTAAACAAGTTCAGAGCCCAAGTGTTTGTGGTTCGTTTTAGAGGTTACCAGTGGGAGATGAGGACCAGCAAGAGCTTTCAGGGCTGGCACCTTTAGTGTAGGAGCAATCGTTGGACGTTTCCAATTTCGGTGTTGAGCTCTGACGTGAATTAGCGAGAGGAAGCGATGAGACATCTGGACCTTTGCGTGTCTAAACAAGTTCAGAGCCCAAGTGTTTGTGGTTCGTTTTAGAGGTTACCAGTGGGAGATGAGGACCAGCAAGAGCTTTCAGGGCTGGCACCTTTAGTGTAGGAGCAATCGCTGAACGTGCGCAATTTCGGTGTTGAGCTCTGACGTGAATTAGCGCGAGGAAGCAATGAGACGTCTGGAGCTTTGAGTGTCTAAAGAAGTTCAGAGCCCAAGTGTTTGTGGTTCGTTTGAGAGGTTACCAGTGGGAGATGAGGACCAGCAAGAGCTTTCATTAGTGTAGGAGCAATTGCTGGACTTTCGCAATTTCGGTGTTGAGCTCTGACGTGAATTAGCGAGAGGAAGCGATGAGATATTTGGACCTTTGCGTGTCTAAACAAGTTCAGAGCCCAAGTGTTTGTGGTTCGTTTTAGAGGTTACCCGTGGGAGATGAGGACCAGCAAGAGCTTTCAGGGCTGGCACCTTTAGTGTAGGAGCAATTGTTGGACGTTTCCAATATCGGTGTTGAGCTCTGACGTGAATTAGCGAGAGGAAGCGATGATATGTCTGGACCTTTGCGTGTCTAAACAAGTTCAGAGCCCAAGTGTTTGTGGTTCGTTTTAGAGGTTACCAGTGGGAGATGAGGACCAGCAAGAGCTTTCAGGGCTGGCACCTTTAGTGTAGGAACAATCGTTGGACGTTTCCAATTTCGGTGTTGAGCTCTGACGTAAATTAGCGAGAGGAAGCGATGAGACGTCTGGACCTTTGCGTGTCTAAACAAGTTCAGAGCCCAAGTGTTTGTGGTTCGGTTTAGAGGTTACCAGTGGGAGATGAGGACCAGCAAGAGCTTTCAGGGCTGGCACCTTTAGTGTAGGAGCAATCGCTGAACGTGCGCAATTTCGGTGTTGAGCTCTGACGTGAATTAGCGCGAGGAAGCAATGAGACGTCTGGAGCTTTGAGTGTCTAAAGAAGTTCAGAGCCCAAGTGTTTGTGGTTCGTTTTAGAGGTTACCAGTGGGAGATGAGGAACAGCAAGAGCTTTCATTAGTGTAGGAGCAATTGCTAGACTTTCGCAATTTCGGTGTTGAGCTCTGACGTGAATTAGCGAGAGGAAGCGATATGATATGTCTGGACCTTTGCGTGTCTAAACAAGTTCAGAGCCCAAGTGTTTGTGGTTCGTTTTAGAGGTTACCAGTGGGAGATGAGGACCAGCAAGAGCTTTCAGGGCTGGCACCTTTAGTGTAGGAACAATCGTTGGACGTTTCCAATTTCGGTGTTGAGCTCTGACGTGAATTAGCGAGAGGAAGCGATGAGACGTCTGGACCTTTGCGTGTCTAAACAAGTTCAGAGCCCAAGTGTTTGTGGTTCGTTTGAGTGGTTACCAGTGGGAGATGAGGACCAGCAAGAGCTTTCAGGGCTGGCACCTTTAGTGTAGGAGCAATCGCTGGACGTTTCCAATTTCGGTGTTGAGCTCTGACGTGAATTAGTGCGAGGAAGCGATGAGACGTCTGGACATTTGCGTGTCTAAACAAGTTCAGAGCCCAAGTGTTTGTGGTTCGTTTTAGAGGTTACCCGTGGGAGATGAGGACCAGCAAGAGCTTTCAGGGCTGGCACTTTTAGTGTAGGAGCAATCGCTGGACGTTCGCAATTTCGGTGTTGAGCTCTGGCCAGATTGAGCAGGAGAGGCTGTGTACGTTGGAAGTTTTAGTAGCCTAAACAAGTTCAGAGCCCAAGTGTTTGTGGTTCGTTTGAGAGGTTACCCGTGGGAGATGAGGACCAGCAAGAGCTTTCAGGGCTGGCACCTTTAGTGTAGGAGCAATCGCTGGACGTTCGCAATTTCAGTGTTGAGCTCTCGCCAGATTGAGCAGGAGAGGCTGTGTATGTTGGAAGTTTTAGTAGGCTAAACAAGTCCTGAGGCCAAGTGTTTGTGGTTCGTTTGAGAGGTTACCAGTGGGAGATGAGGACCAGCAAGAGCTTTCAGGGCTGGCACCTTTAGTGTAGGAGCAATCGCTGGACGTTCACAATTTCGGTGTTGAGCTCTGGCCAGATTGAGCAGGAGAGGCAGTATACGTTGGAAGTTTTATTAGCCTAAACAAGTTCAGAGCCCAAGTGTTTGTGGTTCGTTTGAGAGGTTACCAGTGGGAGATGAGGACCAGCAAGAGCTTTCAGGGCTGGCACTTTTAGTGTAGGAGCAATCCCTGGACGTTCAAAATTTCGGTGTTGAGCTCTGGCCAGATTGAGCAGGAAAGCAGTATACGTTGGAAGTTTTAATAGCCTAAACAAGTTCAGAGTCCAAGTGTTTGTGGTTCGTTTTAGTGGTTACCAGTGGGAGATGAGGACCAGCAAGAGCTTTCAGGGCTGGCACCTTTAGTGTAGGAGCAAACGCTGGACGTTCGCAATTTCGGCGTTGAGCTCTGACGTGAATTAGCGCGAGGAAGCAATGAGACGTCTGGAGCTTTGAGTGTCTAAAGAAGTTCAGAGCCCAAGTGTTTGTGTTTCGTTTGAGAGGTTACCAGTGGGAAATGAGGAACAGCAAGAGCTTTCATTAGTGTAGGAGCAATTGCTGGACTTTCGCAATTTCGGTGTTGAGTTCTGACATGAATTAGCGAGAGGAAGCGATGAGATATTTGGACCTTTGCATGTCTAAACAAGTTCAGAGCCCAAGTGTTTGTGGTTCGTTTTAGAGGTTACCCGTGGGAGATGAGGACCAGCAAGAGCTTTCAGGGCTGGCACCTTTAGTGTAGGAGCAATCGTTGGACGTTTCCAATTTCGGTGTTGAGCTCTGACGTGAATTAGCGAGAGGAAGCGATGATATGTCTGGACCTTTGCGTGTCTAAACAAGTTCAGAGCCCAAGTGTTTGTGGTTCGTTTTAGAGGTTACCAGTGGGAGATGAGGACCAGCAAGAGCTTTCAGGGCTGGCACCTTTAGTGTAGGAACAATCGTTGGACGTTTCCAATTTCGGTGTTGAGCTCTGACGTGAATTAGCGAGAGGAAGCGGTGATATATCTGGAGCTTTGAGTGTCTAAAGAAGTTCAGAGCCCAAGTGTTTGTGGTTCGTTTGAGAGGTTACCAGTGGGAGATGAGGACCAGCAAGAGCTTTCAGGGCTGGCACTTTTAGTGTAGGAGCAATCGCTGGACGTTCGCAATTTCGGTGTTCAACTCTGGCCAGATTGAGCAGGAGAGGCTGTGTACGTTGGAAGTTTTAGCAGGCTAAACAAGTTCAGAGCCCAAGTGTTTGTGGTTCGTTTGAGAGGTTCCCAGTGGGAGATGAGGACCAGCAAGAGCTTTCAGGGCTGGCACCTTTAGTGTAGGAGCAATCGCTGGACGTTCGCAATTTCGGTGTTGAGCTCTGACGTGAATTAGCGAGAGGAAGCGATGAGACGTCTGGACCTTTGCGTGTCTAAACAAGTTCAGAGCCCAAGTGTTTGTGGTTCGTTTGAGAGGTTACCAGTGGGAGATGAGGACCAGCAAGAGCTTTCAGGGCTGGCACCTTTAGTGTAGGAACAATCGCTGGACGTTCGCAATTTCGGTGTTGAGTTCTGACATGAATTAGCGAGAGGAAGCGATGAGATATTTGGACCTTTGCGTGTCTAAAGAAGTTCATAGCCCAAGTGTTTGTGGTTCGTTTTAGAGGTTACCAGTGGGAGATGAGGACCAGGAAGAGCTTTCAGGGCTGGCCACCTTTAGTGTAGGAGCAATCGTTGGACGTTTCCAATTTCGGTGTTGAGCTCTGACGTCAATTAGCGAGAGGAAGCGATGCGACGTCTGGACCTTTGCGTGTCTAAAGAAGTTCAGAGCCCAAGTGTTTGTGGTTCGTTTGAGAGGTTACCAGTGGGAGATGAGGAACAGCAAGAGCTTTCAGGGCTGGCACCTTTAGTGTAGGAGCAATCGCTGGACGTTCGCAATTTCGGTGTTGAGCTCTGACGTGAATTAGCGAGAGGAAGCGATGAGACGTCTGGACCTTTGCGTGTCTAAACAAGTTCAGAGCCCAAGTGTTTGTGGTTCGGTTTAGAGGTTACCAGTGGGAGATGAGGACCAGCAAGAGCTTTCAGGGCTGGCACTTTTAGTGTAGGAGCAATCGCTGGACGTTCGCAATTTCGGTGTTGAGCTCTGACGTGAATTAGCGAAAGGAAGCGATGATACGTCTGGACCTTGAGTGTCTAAACAAGTTCAGAGCCCAAGTGTTTGTGGATCGCTTCAGAGGTTACCAGTGGGAGATGAGGACCAGCAAGAGCTTTCAGGGCTGGCACCTTTAGTGTAGGAGCAATCCCTGGACGCCTGCAATTTCGGTGTTGAGCTCTGGCCAGATTGAGCAGGAGAGGCTGTGTACGTTGGAAGTTTTAGTAGCCTAAACAAGTTCAGAGCCCAAGTGTTTGTGGTTCGTTTGAGAGGTTACCAGTGGGAGATGAGGACCAGCAAGAGCTTTCAGGGCTGGCACCTTTAGTGTAGGAGCAATCCCTGGACGTTCACAATTTCGGTGTTGAGCTCTGGCCAGATTGAGCAGGAGAGGCAGTATACGTTGGAAGTTATAGTAGGCTAAACAACTTCAGAGCCCAAGTGTTTGTGGTCCGTTTGAGAGGTTACCAGTGGGAGATGAGGACCAGCAAGAGCTTTCAGGGCTGGCACCTTTAGTGTAGGAGCAATCGCTGGACGTTCGCAATTTCGGTGTTGAGCTCTCGCCAGATTGAGCAGGAGAGGCTGTGTATGTTGGAAGTTTTAGTAGGCTAAACAAGTTCTGAGGCCAAGTGTTTGTGGTTCGTTTGAGAGGTTACCAGTGGGAGATGAGGACCAGCAAGAGCTTTCAGGGCTGGCACCTTTAGTGTAGGAGCAATCGCTTGACGTTCGCAATTTCGGTGTTGAGCTCTGACGTGAATTAGCGTGAGGAAGCGATGAGACATCTGGACCTTTGCGTGTCTAAACAAGTTCAGAGCCCAAGTGTTTGTGGTTCGTTTGAGAGGTTACCAGTGGGAGATGAGGACCAGCAAGAGCTTTCAGGGCTGGCACCTTTAGTGTAGGAGCAATCGCTGGACGTTCGCAATTTCGGTGTTGAGCTCTGACGTGAATTAGCGAGAGGAAGCGATGATACTTCTGGAGCTTTGAGTGTCAAAACAAGTTCAGAGCCCAAGTATTTGTGGTTCGGTTTAGAGGTTACCAGTGGGAGATGAGGACCAGCAAGAGCTTTCAGGGCTGGCACCTTTAGTGTAGGAGCAATCGCTGGACGTTCGCAATTTCGGTGTTGAGCTCTGACGTGAATTAGCGCGAGAAAGCAATGAGATGTCTGGAGCTTTGAGTGTCTAAAGAAGTTCAGAGCCCAAGTGTTTGTGGTTCGTTTTAGAGGTTACCAGTGGGAGATGAGGAGCAGCAAGAGCTTTCATTAGTGTAGGAGCAATTGCTGGACGTTCGCAATTTCGGTGTTGAGCTCTGACGTGAATTAGCGAGAGGAAGCGATGAGACGTCTGGACCTTTGCGTGTCCAAACAAGTTCAGAGCCCAAGTGTTTGTGGTTAGTTTTAGAGGTTACCAGTGGGAGATGAGGACCAGCAAGAGCTTTCAGGGCTGGCACCTTTAGTGTAGGAGCAATCGTTGGACGTTTCCAATTCTGGTGTTGAGCTCTGACGTGAATTAGCGAGAGGAAGCGATGATATGTCTGGAGCTTTGCGTGTCTAAACAAGTTCAGACCCAAGTGTTTGTGGTTCGTTTTAGAGGTTACCAGTGGGAGATGAGGACCAGCAAGAGCTTTCAGGGCTGGCACCTTTAGTGTAGGAGCAATCGCTGGACGTTCGCAATTTCGGTGTTGAGCTCTGACGTGAATTAGCGAGAGGAAGCGATGATATGTCTGGACCTTTGCGTGTCTAAACAAGTTCAGAGCCCAAGTGTTTGTGGTTCGTTTGAGAGGTTACCAGTGGGAGATGAGGACCAGCAAGAGCTTTCAGGGCTGGCACCTTTAGTGTAGGAACAATCGTTGGATGTTTCCAATTTCGGTGTTGAGCTCTGACGTGAATTAGCGAGAGGAAGCGGTGATATATCTGGAGCTTTGAGAGTCTAAACAAGTTCAGAGCCCAAGTGTTTGTGGTTCGGTTTAGAGGTTACCAGTGGGAGATGAGGACCAGCAAGAGCTTTCAGGGCTGGCACTTTTAGTGTAGGAGCAATCGCTGGACGTTCGCAATTTCGGTGTTGACCTCTGGCCAGATTGAGCAGGAGAGGCTGTGTACGTTGGAAGTTTCAGTAGCCTAAACAAGTTCAGAGCCCAAGTGTTTGTGGTTCGTTTGAGAGGTTACCAGTGGGAGATGAGGACCAGCAAGAGCTTTCAGGGCTGGCACCTTTAGTGTAGGAGCAATCGCTGGACGTTCGCAATTTCGGTGTTGAGCTCTCGCCAGATTGAGCAGGAGAGGCTGTGTATGTTGGAAGTTTTAGTAGGCTAAACAAGCTCTGAGGCCAAGTGTTTGTGGTTCGTTTGAGAGGTTACCAGTGGGAGATGAGGACCAGCAAGAGCTTTCAGGGCTGGCACCTTTAGTGTAGGAGCAATCGCTGGACGTTCGCAATTTTGGTGTTGAGCTCTGACGTGAATTAGCGAGAGGAAGCGATGAGACGTCTGGAGCTTTGAGTGTCAAAACAAGTTCAGAGCCCAAGTATTTGTGGTTCGGTTTAGAGGTTACCAGTGGGAGATGAGGACCAGCAAGAGCTTTCATTAGTGTAGGAGCAATTGCTGGACTTTCGCAATTTCGGTGTTGAGTTCTGACATGAATTAGCGAGAGGAAGCGATGAGATATTTGGACCTTTGCGTGTCTAAACAAGTTCAGAGGCCAAGTGTTTGTGGTTCGTTTTAGAGGTTACCAGTGGGAGATGAGGACCAGGAAGAGCTTTCAGGGCTGGCACCTTTAGTGTAGGAGCAATCGTTGGACGTTTCCAATTTCGGTGTTGAGCTCTGACGTGAATTAGCGAGAGGAAGCGATGATATGTCTGGACCTTTGCGTGTCTAAACAAGTTCAGAGCCCAAGTGTTTGTGGTTCGTTTGAGAGGTTACCAGTGGGAGATGAGGACCAGCAAGAGCTTTCAGGGCTGGCACCTTTAGTGTAGGAACAATCGTTGGACGTTTCCAGTTTCGGTGTTGAGCTCTGACGTCAATTAGCGACAGGAAGCGATGCGACGTCTGGACCTTTGCGTGTCTAAAGAAGTTCAGAGCCCAAGTGTTTGTGGTTCGTTTGAGAGGTTACCAGTGGGAGATGAGGACCAGCAAGAGCTTTCAGGGCTGGCACCTTTAGTGTAGGAGCAATCGCTGGACGTTCGCAATTTCGGTGTTGAGCTCTGACGTGAATTAGCGAGAGGAAGCGATGAGACGTCTGGACCTTTGCGTGTCTAAACAAGTTCAGAGCCCAAGTGTTTGTGGTTCGGTTTAGAGGTCACCAGTGGGAGATGAGGACCAGCAAGAGCTTTCAGGGCTGGCACTTTTAGTGTAGGAGCAATCGCTGGACGTTCGCAATTTCGGTGTTGAGCTCTGACGTGAATTAGCGAAAGGAAGCGATGATACGTCTGGACCTTTGAGTGTCTAAACAAGTTCAGAGCCCAAGTGTTTGTGGATCGCTTCAGAGGTTACCAGTGGGAGATGAGGACCAGCAAGAGCTTTCAGGGCTGGCACCTTTAGTGTAGGAGCAATCCCTGGACGCCTGCAATTTCGGTGTTGAGCTCTGGCCAGATTGAGCAGGAGAGGCTGTGTACGTTGGAAGTTTTAGTAGCCTAAACAAGTTCAGAGCCCAAGTGTTTGTGGTTCGTTTTAGAGGTTACCAGTGGGAGATGAGGACCAGCAAGAGCTTTCAGGGCTGGCACCTTTAGTGTAGGAGCAATCCCTGGACGTTCACAATTTCGGTGTTGAGATCTGGCCAGATTGAGCAGGAGAGGCAGTATACGTTGGAAGTTTTAGTAGGCTAAACAACTTCAGAGCCCAAGTGTTTGTGGTCCGTTTGAGAGGTTACCAGTGGGAGATGAGGACCAGCAAGAGCTTTCAGGGCTGGCACCTTTAGTGTAGGAGCAATTGCTGGACGTTCGCATTTCGGTGTTGAGCTCTCGCCAGATTGAGCAGGAGAGGCTGTGTATGTTGAAGTTTTAGTAGGCTAAACAAGTTCTGAGGCCAAGTGTTTGTGGTTCGTTTGAGAGGTTACCAGTGGGAGATGAGGACCAGCAAGAGCTTTCAGGGCTGGCACCTTTAGTGTAGGAGCAATCGCTGGACGTTCGCAATTTCGGTGTTGAGCTCTGACGTGAATTAGCGAGAGGAAGCGATGAGACGTCTGGACCTTTGCGTGTCTAAACAAGTTCAGAGCCCAAGTGTTTGTGGTTCGTTTGAGAGGTTACCAGTGGGAGATGAGGACCAGCAAGAGCTTTCAGGGCTGGCACCTTTAGTGTAGGAGCAATCGCTGGACGTTCGCAATTTCGGTGTTGAGCTCTGACGTGAATTAGCGAGAGGAAGCGATGATACGTCTGGAGCTTTGAGTGTCAAAACAAGTTCAGAGCCCAAGTATTTGTGGTTCGGTTTAGAGGTTACCAGTGGGAGATGAGGACCAGCAAGAGCTTTCAGGGCTGGCACCTTTAGTGTAGGAGCAATCGCTGAACGTGCGCAATTTCGGTGTTGAGCTCTGACGTGAATTAGCGCGAGAAAGCAATGAGACGTCTGGAGCTTTGAGTGTCTAAAGAAGTTCAGAGCCCAAGTGTTTGTGGTTCGTTTTAGAGGTTACCAGTGGGAGATGAGGACCAGCAAGAGCTTTCATTAGTGTAGGAGCAATTGCTGGAAGTTCACAATTTCGCTGTTGAGCTCTGACGTGAATTAGCGAGAGGAAGCGATGAGATATTTGGACCTTTGCGTGTCTAAACAAGTTCAGAGCCCAAGTGTTTGTGGTTCGTTTTAGAGGTTACCAGTGGGAGATGAGGACCAGCAAGAGCTTTCAGGGCTGGCACCTTTAGTGTAGGAGCAATCGTTGGACGTTTCCAATTCTGGTGTTGAGCTCTGACGTGAATTAGCGAGAGGAAGCGATGATATGTCTGGACCTTTGCGTGTCTAAACAAGTTCAGACCCAAGTGTTTGTGGTTCGTTTTAGAGGTTACCAGTGGGAGATGAGGACCAGCAAGAGCTTTCAGGGCTGGCACCTTTAGTGTAGGAGCAATCGCTGGACGTTCGCAATTTCGGTGTTCAGCTCTGACGTGAATTAGCGAGAGGAAGCGATGATATGTCTGGACCTTTGCGTGTCTAAACAAGTTCAGAGCCCAAGTGTTTGTGGTTCGTTTGAGAGGTTACCAGTGGAGATGAGGACCAGCAAGAGCTTTCAGGGCTGGCACCTTTAGTGTAGGAACAATCGTTGGATGTTTCCAATTTCGGTGTTGAGCTCTGACGTGAATTAGCGAGAGGAAGCGATGATATGTCTGGACCTTTGAGTGTCTAAACAAGCTCAGAGCCCAAGTGTTTGTGGTTCGGTTTAGAGGTTATCAGTGGGAGATGAGGACCAGCAAGAGCTTTCAGGGCTGGCACTTTTAGTGTAGGAGCAATCGCTGGACGTTCGCAATTTCGGTGTTGACCTCTGGCCAGATTGAGCAGGAGAGGCTGTGTACGTTGGAAGTTTCAGTAGCCTAAACAAGTTCAGAGCCCAAGTGTTTGTGGTTCGTTTGAGAGGTTACCAGTGGGAGATGAGGACCAGCAAGAGCTTTCAGGGCTGGCACCTTTAGTGTAGGAGCAATCGCTGGACGTTCGCAATTTCGGTGTTGAGCTCTCGCCAGATTGAGCAGGAGAGGCTGTGTATGTTGGAAGTTTTAGTAGGCTAAACAAGCTCTGAGGCCAAGTGTTTGTGGTTCGTTTGAGAGGTTACCAGTGGGAGATGAGGACCAGCAAGAGCTTTCAGGGCTGGCACCTTTAGTGTAGGAGCAATCGCTGGACGTTCGCAATTTCGGTGTTGAGCTCTGACGTGAATTAGCGAGAGGAAGCGATGAGACGTCTGGAGCTTTGAGTGTCAAAACAAGTTCAGAGCCCAAGTATTTGTGGTTCGGTTTAGAGGTTACCAGTGGGAGATGAGGACCAGCAAGAGCTTTCAGGGCTGGCACCTTTAGTGTAGGAGCAATCGCTGGACGTTCGCAATTTCGGTGTTGAGCTCTGACGTGAATTAGCGCGAGGAAGCAATGAGACGTCTGGAGCTTTGAGTGTCTAAAGAAGTTCAGAGCCCAAGTGTTTGTGGTTCGTTTTAGAGGTTACGAGTGGGAGATGAGGACCAGCAAGAGCTTTCATTAGTGTAGGAGCAATTGCTGGACTTTCGCAATTTCGGTGTTGAGTTCTGACATGAATTAGCGAGAGGAAGCGATGAGATATTTGGACCTTTGCGTGTCTAAACAAGTTCAGAGGCCAAGTGTTTGTGGTTCGTTTTAGAGGTTACCAGTGGGAGATGAGGACCAGCAAGAGCTTTCAGGGCTGGCACCTTTAGTGTAGGAGCAATCGTTGGACGTTTCCAATTTCGGTGTTGAGCTCTGACGTGAATTAGCGAGAGGAAGCGATGATACGTCTGGACCTTTGCGTGTCTAAACAAGTTCAGAGCCCAAGTGTTTGTGGTTCGTTTGAGAGGTTACCAGTGGGAGATGAGGACCAGCAAGAGCTTTCAGGGCTGGCACCTTTAGTGTAGGAACAATCGTTGGACGTTTCCAATTTCGGTGTTGAGCTCTGACGTCAATTAGCGACAGGAAGCGATGCGACGTCTGGACCTTTGCGTGTCTAAAGAAGTTCAGAGCCCAAGTGTTTGTGGTTCGGTTTAGAGGTTACCAGTGGGAGATGAGGACCAGCAAGAGCTTTCAGGGCTGGCACCTTTAGTGTAGGAGCAATCGCTGGACGTTCGCAATTTCGGTGTTGAGCTCTGACGTGAATTAGCGAGAGGAAGCGATGAGACGTCTGGACCTTTGCGTGTCTAAACAAGTTCAGAGCCCAAGTGTTTGTGGTTCGGTTTAGAGGTCACCAGTGGGAGATGAGGACCAGCAAGAGCTTTCAGGGCTGGCACTTTTAGTGTAGGAGCAATCGCTGGACGTTCGCAATTTCGGTGTTGAGCTCTGACGTGAATTAGCGAGAGGAAGCGATGATACGTCTGGACCTTTGAGTGTCTAAACAAGTTCAGAGCCCAAGTGTTTGTGGATCGCTTCAGAGGTTACCAGTGGGAGATGAGGACCAGCAAGAGCTTTCAGGGCTGGCACCTTTAGTGTAGGAGCAATCCCTGGACGCCTGCAATTTCGGTGTTGAGCTCTGGCCAGATTGAGCAGGAGAGGCTGTGTACGTTGGAAGTTTTAGTAGCCTAAACAAGTTCAGAGCCCAAGTGTTTGTGGTTCGTTTGAGAGGTTACCAGTGGAGATGAGGACCAGCAAGAGCTTTCAGGGCTGGCACCTTTAGTGTAGGAGCAATCCCTGGACGTTCACAATTTCGGTGTTGAGCTCTGGCCAGATTGAGCAGGAGAGGCAGTATACGTTGGAAGTTTTAGTAGGCTAAACAACTTCAGAGCCCAAGTGTTTGTGGTCCGTTTGAGAGGTTACCAGTGGGAGATGAGGACCAGCAAGAGCTTTCAGGGCTGGCACCTTTAGTGTACGAGCAATTGCTGGACGTTCGCAATTTCGGTGTTGAGCTCTCGCCAGATTGAGCAGGAGAGGCTGTGTATGTTGGAAGTTTTAGTAGGCTAAACAAGTTCTGAGGCCAAGTGTTTGTGGTTCGTTTGAGAGGTTACCAGTGGGAGATGAGGACCAGCAAGAGCTTTCAGGGCTGGCACCTTTAGTGTAGGAGCAATCGCTGGACGTTCGCAATTTCGGTGTTGAGCTCTGACGTGAATTAGCGAGAGGAAGCGATGACACGTCTGGACCTTTGCGTTTCTAAACAAGTTCAGAGCCCAAGTGTTTGTGGTTCGTTTTCGAGGTTACCAGTGGGAGATGAGGACCAGCAAGAGCTTTCAGGGCTGGCACCTTTAGTGTAGGAGCAATCGCTGGACGTTCGCAATTTCGGTGTTGAGCTCTGACGTGAATTAGCGAGAGGAAGCGATGATACGTCTGGAGCTTTGAGTGTCAAAACAAGTTCAGAGCCCAAGTGTTTGTGGTTCGGTTTAGAGGTTACCAGTGGGAGATGAGGACCAGCAAGAGCTTTCAGGGCTGGCACCTTTAGTGTAGGAGCAATCGCTGAACGTGCGCAATTTCGGTGTTGAGCTCTGACGTGAATTAGCGCGAGAAAGCAATGAGACGTCTGGAGCTTTGAGTGTCTAAAGAAGTTCAGAGCCCAAGTGTTTGTGGTTCGTTTTAGAGGTTACCAGTGGGAGATGAGGACCAGCAAGAGCTTTCATTAGTGTAGGAGCAATTGCTGGACTTTCGCTATTTCGGTGTTGAGCTCTGACGTGAATTAGCGAGAGGAAGCGATGAGATATTTGGACCTTTGCGTGTCTAAACAAGTTCAGAGCCCAAGTGTTTGTGGTTCGTTTTAGAGGTTACCCGTGGGAAATGAGGACCAGCAAGAGCTTTCAGGGCTGGCACCTTTAGTGTAGGAGCAATCGTTGGACGTTTCCAATTTCGGTGTTGAGCTCTGACGTGAATTAGCGAGAGGAAGCGGTGATATGTCTGGACCTTTGCGTGTCTAAACAAGTTCAGAGCCCAAGTGTTTGTGGTTCGTTTTAGAGGTTACCAGTGGGAGATGAGGACCAGCAGGAGCTTTCAGGGCTGGCACCTTTAGTGTAGGAGCAATCGCTGGACGTTCGCAATTTCGGTGTTGAGCTCTGACGTGAATTAGCGAGAGGAAGCGATGAGACGTCTGGACCTTTGCGTGTCTAAACAAGTTCAGAGCCCAAGTGTTTGTGGTTCGTTTTAGAGGTTACCAGTGGGAGATGAGGACCAGCAAGAGCTTTCATTAGTGTAGGAGCAATTGCTGGACGTTCGCAATTTCGGTGTTGAGCTCTGACATGAATTAGCGAGAGGAAGCGATGATACGTCTGGACCTTTGCGTGTCTAAACAATTTCAGAGCCCAAGTGTTTGTGGTTCGTTTTAGAGGTTACCAGTGGGAGATGAGGATCAGCAAGAGCTTTCAGGGCTGGCACCTTTAGTGTAGGAGCAATCGCTGGACGTTCGCAATTTCGGTGTTGAGCTCTGACGTGAATTAGCGAGAGGAAGCGATGAGACGTCTGGACCTTTGAGTGTCTAAACAAGTTCAGAGCCCAAGTGTTTGTGGTTCGTTTTAGAGGTTACCAGTGGGAGATGAGGACCAGCAAGAGCTTTCATTAGTGTAGGAGCAATCGCTGGACGTTCGCAATTTCGGTGTTGAGCTCTGACATGAATTAGCGAGAGGAAGCGATGAGACATCTGGACCTTTGCGTGTCTAAAGAAGTTCAGAGCCCAAGTGTTTGTGGTTCGTTTGAGAGGTTACCAGTGGGAGATGAGGACCAGGAAGAGCTTTCAGGGCTGGCACCTTTAGTGTAGGAACAATCGTTTGACGTTTCCAGTTTCGGTGTTGAGCTCTGACGTGAATTCGCGAGAGGAAGCGATGATATGTCTGGACCCTAGAGTGTCCAAACAAGTTCAGAGCCCAAGTGTTTGTGGTTCGTTTGAGAGGTTACCAGTGGAGATGAGGACCAGCAAGAGCTTTCAGGGCTGGCACCTTTAGTGTAGGAGCAATCGCTGGACGTTCGCAATTTCAGTGTTGAGCTCTGACGTGAATTAGCGAGAGGAAGCGATGAGACGTCTGGACCCTTGCGTGTCTAAACAAGTTCAGAGCCCAAGTGTTTGTGGTTCGTTTGAGAGGTTACCAGTGGGAGATGAGGACCAGCAAGAGCTTTCAGGGCTGGCACCTTTAGTGTAGGAACAATCGTTTGACGTTTCCAATTTCGGTGTTGAGCTCTGACGTCAATTCGCGAGAGGAAGCGATGATATGTCTGGACCCTAGAGTGTCTAAACAAGTTCAGAGCCCAAGTGTTTGTGTTCGTTTTAGAGGTTACCAGTGGGAGATGAGGACCAGGAAGAGCTTTCAGGGCTGGCACCTTTAGTGTAGGAGCAATCGCTGGACGTTCGCAATTTCGGTGTTGAGCTCTGACGTCAATTAGCGAGAGGAAGCGATGAGACGTCTGGAGCTTTGAGTGTCTAAACAAGTTCAGAGCCCAAGTGTTTGTGGTTCGTTTTAGAGTTTACCAGTGGGAGATGAGGACCAGCAAGAGCTTTCAGGGCAGGCACCTTTAGTGTAGGAGCAATCGCTGGACGTTTCCAATTTCGGTGTTGAGCTCTGACGTGAATTAGCGAAAGGAAGCGATGATACGTCTGGACCTTTGAGTGTCTAAAAAAGTTCAGAGCCCGAGTGTTTGTGGTTCGTTTGAGAGGTAACAGTGGGAGATGGGGACCAGCAAGAGCTTTCAGGGCTGGCACCTTTAGTGTAGGAGCAATTGCTGGACGTTCGCTATTTCGGTGTTGAATTTTGGCCAGATTGAGCAGGAGAAGCTGTGTACGTTGGAAGTTTTAGTAGGCTAAACAAGTTCTGAGCCCAAGTGTTTGTGGTTCGTTTGAGACGTTACCCGTGGGAGATGAGGACCAGCAAGAGCTTTCAGGGCTGGCACCTTTAGTGTAGGAGCAATCGCTGGACGTTCGCAATTCGGTGTTGAATTTTGGCCAGATTGAGCAGGAGAGGCTGTGTACGTTGGATATTTTAGTAGCCTAAACAAGTTCAGAGCCCAAGTGTTTGTGGTTCGTTTGAGAGGTTACCAGTGGGAGATGAGTGCTAGCAAGAGCTTTCAGGGCTGGCACCTTTAGTGTAGGAGCAATCGCTGAACGTGCGCAATTTCGGTGTTGAGCTCTGACGTGAATTAGCGCGAGAAAGCAATGAGACGTCTGGAGCTTTGAGTGTCTAAAGAAGTTCAGAGCCAAGTGTTTGTGGTTCGTTTTAGAGTTTACCAGTGGAGATGAGGACCAGCAAGAGCTTTCATTAGTGTAGGAGCAATTGCTGGACTTTCGCAATTTCGGTGTTGAGCTCTGACGTGAATTAGCGAGAGGAAGCGATGAGATATTTGGACCTTTGCGTGTCTAAACAAGTTCAGAGCCCAAGTGTTGTTGTTCGTTTTAGAGGTTACCCGTGGGAGATGAGGACCAGCAAGAGCTTTCAGGGCTGGCGCCTTTAGTGTAGGAGCAATCGTTGGACGTTTCCAATTTCGGTGTTGAGCTCTGACGTGAATTAGCGAGAGGAAGCGATGATATGTCTGGACCTTTGCGTGTCTAAACAAGTTCAGACCCAAGTGTTTGTGGTTCGTTTTAGAGGTTACCAGTGGGAGATGAGGACCAGCAAGAGCTTTCAGGGCTGGCACCTTTAGTGTAGGAGCAATCGCTGGACGTTCGCAATTTCGGTGTTGAGCTCTGACGTGAATTAGCGAGAGGAAGCGATGAGACGTCTGGACCTTTGCGTGTCTAAACAAGTTCAGAGCCCAAGTGTTTGTGGTTCGTTTTAGAGGTTACCAGTGGGAGATGAGGACCAGCAGGAGCTTTCAGGGCTGGCGCCTTTAGTGTAGGAGTAATCGCTGGACGTTCGCAATTTCGGTGTTGAGCTCTGACGTGAATTAGCGAGAGGAAGCGATGAGACGTCTGGACCTTTGCGTGTCTAAACAAGTTCAGAGCCCAAGTGTTTGTGGTTCGTTTTAGAGGTTACCAGTGGGAGATGAGGACCAGCAAGAGCTTTCATTAGTGTAGGAGCAATTGCTGGACGTTCGCAATTTCGGTGTTGAGCTCTGACATGAATTAGCGAGAGGAAGCGATGATACGTCTGGACCTTTGCGTGTCTAAACAAGTTCAGAGCCCAAGTGTTTGTGGTTCGTTTTAGAGGTTACCAGGGGGAGATGAGGATCAGCAAGAGCTTTCAGGGCTGGCACCTTTAGTGTAGGAGCAATCGCTGGACGTTCGCAATTTCGGTGTTGAGCTCTGACGTGAATTAGCGAGAGGAAGCGATGAGATGTCTGGACCTTTGAGTGTCTAAACAAGTTCAGAGCCAAGTGTTTGTGGTTCGTTTGAGAGGTTACCAGTGGGAGATGAGGACCAGCAAGAGCTTTCATTAGTGTAGGAGCAATCGCTGGACGTTCGCAATTTCGGTGTTGAGCTCTGACATGAATTAGCGAGAGGAAGCGATGAGACATCTGGACCTTTGCGTGTCTAAAGAAGTTCAGAGCCCAAGTGTTTGTGGTTCGTTTGAGAGGTTACCAGTGGGAGATGAGGACCAGCAAGAGATTTCAGGGCTGGCACCTTTAGTGTAGGAACAATCGTTTGACGTTTCCAATTTCGGTGTTGAGCTCTGACGTGAATTCGCGAGAGGAAGCGATGATATGTCTGGACCCTAGAGTGTCCAAACAAGTTCAGAGCCCAAGTGTTTGTGGTTCGTTTGAGAGGTTACCAGTGGGAGATGAGGACCAGCAAGAGCTTTCAGGGCTGGCACCTTTAGTGTAGGAGCAATCGCTGACGTTTGCAATTTCAGTATTGAGGTCTGACGTGAATTAGCGAGAGGAAGCGATGAGACGTCTGGACCCTTGCGTGTCTAAACAAGTTCAGAGCCCAAGTGTTTGTGGTTCGTTTGAGAGGTTACCAGTGGGAGATGAGGACCAGCAGGAGCTTTCGGAGCTGGCACCCTTAGTGTAGGAGCAATCGCTGGATGTTCGCAATTTCGGTGTTGAGCTCTGACGTGAATTAGCGAGAGGAAGCGATGAGACGTCTGGACCTTTGCGTGTCTAAACAAGTTCAGATCCCAAGTGTTTGTAGTTCGTTTTAGAGGTTACCAGTGGGAGATGAGGATCAGCAAGAGCTTTCAGGGCTGGCACCTTTAGTGTAGGAGCAATCGCTGGACATTCGCAATTTCGGTGTTGAGCTCTGACGTGAATTAGCGAGAGGAAGCGATGATACGTCTGGAGCTTTGAGTGTCTAAAGAAGTTCAGAGCCCAAGTGTTTGTGGTTCGTTTGAGAGGTTACCAGTGGGAGATGAGGACCAGCAAGAGCTTTCAGTAGTGTAGGAGCAATCGCTGGATGTTCGCAATTTCGGTGTTGAGCTCTGACGTGAATTAGCGAGAGGAAGCGATGATACATCTGGAGCTTTGAGTTTCTAAAGAAGTTCAGAGCCCAAGTGTTTGTGGTTCGTTTGAGAGGTTACCAGTGGGAGATGAGGACCAGCAAGAGCTTTCAGGGCTGGCACCTTTAGTGTAGGAACAATCGTTTGACGTTTCCAATTTCGGTGTTGAGCTCTGACGTCAATTCGCGAGAGGAAGCGATGATATGTCTGGACCCTAGAGAGTCTAAACAAGTTCAGAGCCCAAGTGTTTGTGGTTCGTTTTAGAGATTACCAGTGGGAGATGAGGACCAGCAAGAGCTTTCAGGGCTGGCACCTTTAGTGTAGGAGCAATCGCTGGACGTTCGCAATTTTGGTGTTGAGCTCTGACGTCAATTAGCGAGAGGAAGCGATGAGACGTCTGGAGCTTTGAGTGTCTAAACAAGTTCAGAGCCCAAGTGTTTGTGGTTCGTTTGAGAGGTTACCAGTGGGAGATGAGGACCAGCAAGAGCTTTCAGGGCTGGCACCTTTAGTGTAGGAACAATCGCTGGACGTTCGCAATTTCGGTGTTGAGCTCTGACGTGAATTAGCGCGAGAAAGCAATGAGACGTCTGGAGCTTTGAGTGTCTAAAGAAGTTCAGAGCCAAGTGTTTGTGGTTCGTTTTAGAGGTTACCAGTGGGAGATGAGGACCAGCAAGAGCTTTCATTAGTGTAGGAGCAATTGCTGGACGTTCGCAATTTCGGTGTTGAGCTCTGACGTGAATTCGCGAGAGGAAGCGATGAGATATTTGGACCTTTGCGTGTCTAAACAAGTTCAGAGCCCAAGTGTTTGTGGTTCGTTTTAGAGGTTACCAGTGGGAGATGAGGACCAGCAAGAGCTTTCAGGGCTGGCACCTTTAGTGTAGGAGCAATCGTTGGACGTTTCCAATTCTGGTGTTGAGCTCTGACGTGAATTAGCGAGAGGAAGCGATGATATGTCTGGACCTTTGCGTGTCTAAACAAGTTCAGACCCAAGTGTTTGTGGTTCGTTTTAGAGGTTACCAGTGGGAGATGAGGACCAGCAAGAGCTTTCAGGGCTGGCACCTTTAGTGTAGGAGCAATCGCTGGACGTTCGCAATTTCGGTGTTCAGCTCTGACGTGAATTAGCGAGAGGAAGCGATGATATGTCTGGACCTTTGCGTGTCTAAACAAGTTCAGAGCCCAAGTGTTTGTGGTTCGTTTGAGAGGTTACCAGTGGGAGATGAGGACCAGCAAGAGCTTTCAGGGCTGGCACCTTTAGTGTAGGAACAATCGTTGGATGTTTCCAATTTCGGTGTTGAGCTCTGACGTGAATTAGCGAGAGGAAGCGATGATATGTCTGGACCTTTGAGTGTCTAAACAAGCTCAGAGCCCAAGTGTTTGTGGTTCGGTTTAGAGGTTACCAGTGGGAGATGAGGACCAGCAAGAGCTTTCAGGGCTGGCACTTTTAGTGTAGGAGCAATCGCTGGACGTTCGCAATTTCGGTGTTGACCTGTGGCCAGATTGAGCAGGAGAGGCTGTA
>NW_026776611.1:0-67266 GCF_030936135.1 Gavia stellata | reverse complement strand
TAGGGAAAAAAAGTAGGCGTAGAAAACACATTTTAAAAGCGATGGGAATTGTGGGGGAAAAGAGGGGGGAAAAAAACCAAACAGGGAGAGCAAACTAAAACAGAGGTTGAGAGAAAAATTTAAAAGCGGCGGCACTAAGGAAAGAGAAGAAATCATTAAAGAATAAAGGCAGTGAACGGCATAAAAGTCAAACAGAAAGTGTTAAAAGCCACAGGGATTAAAGAAATGAGGAAAAAATTTAAAAGTGGCGACGGCGAACTAAAACGGAGACGTCGAAAGAAAATCTAAAAAGCCATGGCACTAAGGAAAAATAATTAAAAACTAAAGACAGCGAACGAGATAAACGTAGAAAATTTTCAAAGCAAGGGGGATGAAGGAAATAAGGAAAGACTTTAAAAAATAGCAACGGCAAACTACAACGAAGACGCAGAAAGAAGATCTAAAAAGCGATGGCACAGAAGGCAGAGAAGAAATAATGGGGAAAAAAAGACAGCAAAGGGAATAAAAGTAGGCACAGAAAGCACATTTCAAGAGCAGACAGAGACAGAAAATTCAAAAAGCGAGGGCACGAAGGAAAGACAAGAAATAATTAAAAAAGAAAGGCAGACCAAAAAAAGACTGCAAACGGGATGGAAGTAGACAGCGAATTTTAAAAGCAACGGTGATTAAGGAAATGGGGAAAAAGATTTAAAAATAGCAACGGCAAACTACAACAGAGGCCTAGAAAGAAAAGCTATAAAGCGATGGCACAGAAGGCAGAGAAGAAATAGTAAAAAAGGACAGCAAAGGGAATAAAAGCAGGCATAGAAACAACTTGTCAAACACGGTAGGCATTAGGGAAATAAAGGAAAAAATTATGACATCGGAACAGCAAAGTGAAACAGAGATGCAGAAAGAAAATTTAAAAAGCGAGGGCACTACGGAACGACAAGAAATACTTTTAAAAACCCAGCAAAGGGCATAAAAGCGGGCGTCGAAAGAACATTTAAAAAGCGTGGGGGATTTGGGAAAGGAAGAGAAAAATGAGGAAATAGGGACCGCGAACTAAAAGAGACGTAGAAAGAGAATTTAAAAAACGACTGCGCTGAGGAAAGACGAGAAATAATTAAAAGAAGAGACAGCGAAATAAAGACAGCGAACGGGATAGAAGTAGAAAATGTAAAAAGCAATGGGGATTAGGGAAATAAACCAAAAGAATTTAAAAGCCGGGACAGCGAACTAAAAGAGATGCAGAAAGAAAATTTGAAAAGCCACGGCGCTAATAAAGACAAGAAATAACTAAAAAATAAAGACAGCGAACGGAATAAAAGCAGACGGAAAATTTTAGAAGCAAACAGGATTAGGGAAATAAGGAAGAAATTGAAGCGTAGCAACGTTGACCTAAAACAGGTAGGTAGGGAAAAAAATCTAAAAAGCGATGGCACTGAGGCAAACCAAGAAAAAATAACTGAAAAGACAGCAAACAGAGTAAAAGTAGACAGAAAAGTTAAAAAGCAACTAAGGGCACTAAGGAAAAACAAGAAAAAATACTTTAAAAATAAAGAACGTGAATGAGATAGAGGTAGAAAATTTAAAAAGCCAAGAGATTAAGAGAGGAAAGAACTAGACGAGAGGGAAAGCAAACTAAAATGCAGACATGGACAGAAAATCTAAAAGGCAACGGCACTAAGGAAAGACAAGAAATAATTAGAAAGAAAGATATTGAAGGGAAAAAAAGTAGGCGTAGAAAACACATTTTAAAAGCGATGGGAATTGTGGGGGAAAAGAGGGGGGAAAAAAAACAAACAGGGAGAGCAAACTAAAACAGAGGTTGAGAGAAAAATTTAAAAGCGGCGGCACTAAGGAAAGAGAAGAAATCATTAAAGAATAAAGGCAGTGAACGGCATAAAAGTCAAACAGAAAGTGTTAAAAGCCACAGGGATTAAAGAAATGAGGAAAAAATTTAAAAGTGGCGACGGCGAACTAAAACGGAGACGTCGAAAGAAAATCTAAAAAGCCATGGCACTAAGGAAAAATAATTAAAAACTAAAGACAGCGAACGAGATAAACGTAGAAAATTTTCAAAGCAAGGGGGATGAAGGAAATAAGGAAAGACTTTAAAAAATAGCAACGGCAAACTACAACGAAGACGCAGAAAGAAGATCTAAAAAGCGATGGCACAGAAGGCAGAGAAGAAATAATGGGAAAAAAAAGACAGCAAAGGGAATAAAAGTAGGCACAGAAAGAACATTTCAAGAGCAGACAGAGACAGAAAATTCAAAAAGCGAGGGCACGAAGGAAAGACAAGAAATAATTAAAAAAGAAAGGCAGACCAAAAAAAGACTGCAAACGGGATGGAAGTAGACAGCGAATTTTAAAAGCAACGGTGATTAAGGAAATGGGGAAAAAGATTTAAAAATAGCAACGGCAAACTACAACAGAGGCCTAGAAAGAAAAGCTATAAAGCGATGGCACAGAAGGCAGAGAAGAAATAGTAAAAAAGGACAGCAAAGGGAATAAAAGCAGGCATAGAAACAACTTGTCAAACACGGTAGGCATTAGGGAAATAAAGGAAAAAATTATGACATCGGAACAGCAAAGTGAAACAGAGATGCAGAAAGAAAATTTAAAAAGCGAGGGCACTACGGAACGACAAGAAATACTTTTAAAAACCCAGCAAAGGGCATAAAAGCGGGCGTCGAAAGAACATTTAAAAAGCGTGGGGGATTTGGGAAAGGAAGAGAAAAATGAGGAAATAGGGACCGCGAACTAAAAGAGACGTAGAAAGAGAATTTAAAAAACGACTGCGCTGAGGAAAGACGAGAAATAATTAAAAGAAGAGACAGCGAAATAAAGACAGCGAACGGGATAGAAGTAGAAAATGTAAAAAGCAATGGGGATTAGGGAAATAAACCAAAAGAATTTAAAAGCCGGGACAGCGAACTAAAAGAGATGCAGAAAGAAAATTTGAAAAGCCACGGCGCTAATAAAGACAAGAAATAACTAAAAAATAAAGACAGCGAACGGAATAAAAGCAGACGGAAAATTTTAGAAGCAAACAGGATTAGGGAAATAAGGAAGAAATTGAAGCGTAGCAACATTGACCTAAAACAGGTAGGTAGGGAAAAAAATCTAAAAAGCGATGGCACTGAGGCAAACCAAGAAAAAAATAACTGAAAAGACAGCAAACAGAGTAAAAGTAGACAGAAAAGTTAAAAAGCAACTAAGGGCACTAAGGAAAAACAAGAAAAAATACTTTAAAAATAAAGAACGTGAATGAGATAGAGGTAGAAAATTTAAAAAGCCAAGAGATTAAGAGAGGAAAGAACTAGACGAGAGGGAAAGCAAACTAAAATGCAGACGTGGACAGAAAATCTAAAAGGCAACGGCACTAAGGAAAGACAAGAAATAATTAGAAAGAAAGATATTGAAGGGAAAAAAAGTAGGCGTAGAAAACACATTTTAAAAGCGATGGGAATTGTGGGGGAAAAGAGGGGGGAAAAAAACCAAACAGGGAGAGCAAACTAAAACAGAGGTTGAGAGAAAAATTTAAAAGCGGCGGCACTAAGGAAAGAGAAGAAATCATTAAAGAATAAAGGCAGTGAACGGCATAAAAGTCAAACAGAAAGTGTTAAAAGCCACAGGGATTAAAGAAATGAGGAAAAAATTTAAAAGTGGCGACGGCGAACTAAAACGGAGACGTCGAAAGAAAATCTAAAAAGCCATGGCACTAAGGAAAAATAATTAAAAACTAAAGACAGCGAACGAGATAAACGTAGAAAATTTTCAAAGCAAGGGGGATGAAGGAAATAAGGAAAAACTTTAAAAAATAGCAACGGCAAACTACAACGAAGACGCAGAAAGAAGATCTAAAAAGCGATGGCACAGAAGGCAGAGAAGAAATAATGGAAAAAAAAAAGACAGCAAAGGGAATAAAAGTAGGCACAGAAAGAACATTTCAAGAGCAGACAGAGACAGAAAATTCAAAAAGCGAGGGCACGAAGGAAAGACAAGAAATAATTAAAAAAGAAAGGCAGACCAAAAAAAGACTGCAAACGGGATGGAAGTAGACAGCGAATTTTAAAAGCAACGGTGATTAAGGAAATGGGGAAAAAGATTTAAAAATAGCAACGGCAAACTACAACAGAGGCCTAGAAAGAAAAGCTATAAAGCGACTGCACATAAGAAAGAGAAGAAATAGTAAAAAAGGACAGCAAAGGGAATAAAAGCAGGCATAGAAACAAGTTGTCAAACGCAGTAGGCATTAGGGAAATAAAGGAAAAAAAAATATGCTTGCTGGCAGGGTAGGGTGAGGAGCAGAGCAGCCCTTCACGCTGGGCAAGCGCTGCTCAGCTGTAACTAACACATCTCCCTGTGCTATCAATGCTGTCTTCAGCACAACCCCAAAACGTAGCCCCGTACCAGCTACTGTGAAGAAAACTAACTCTATCCCATCCAAAACCAGCACACACAGAAATAAAATTTAACAAGTTGTGCTACAGGGAACACAGGAAAAAAAAAATTAAAAAGGGGGACAGAAAACTAGATAAACGGAGGCGTAGAAAGTAAGTTTAAAAGTGATGGGGTACCGGAGAGACAGGAACACAATGAAAAACAGGCACAGCAAACATAATAAATGTTGATATAGAAAGAAAATGTAATAAGCGATGGCGTTAAGAAAGACAAGAAAAATACTTAAAAATAAGGATAGGGTAAAAAAAAGAATTAGAGACTCACATGGAAAGAAAATTTTTTTGAAGTGACGTGGAACACGACAGACAGGAATAAATTCAAACATGTGGATAGGGAGCTTGATAAAAGTAGACATAGAATGGAAACTGAAAAAGCAATGGGGTTCCAGACAGACAGGAAAAAAATTAAAAATAAAAAGACAGTGAATTGGTTAAAGTAGGCACAGAAAGAAAATTTTAAAAGCCACTGGGTAAAGGACAACCGGGGGGGGGGGGGGGGGGGGGGGGAATTTGAAACAAAAAATTGGGTCAAAGTTGACATGGCAAGAAAGTTTCAAAAGCAAAGGCAATAAAGAAAGACCAGAAAAAAATTGTAAAATAGTGGTAGGGTGATGAGAGGGAGACACAGGAAGAAAATTATAAAAGCAAAGGCATTAAGGAAAGACAAGAACAAGTTACAAAATAGAAAAGGGAGAAATACACAGAGAGACATAGAAAACTTCAAAAGCAATGGGGTACACGACAGACAGGAAACAAATAAAAAAGACAGACAGTGAATTGGTTAAAGTAGACATGGAAAGAAAATTTCAAAAGCGACGAGGTACAGGATAAACAGGAAAACATAAAAAATAGGGAGAGCGAAGTGGATAAACTTTGACATAGAAAGAAAACTTAGAATGCGACGGCTTTAAGGAAAGACAAGAATAAATAGAAAATAAGAACACGGGAAAAAAAGAGACATGCCTAAAAGTAAATTTGAAAAGCAACGGGATACATGACACAGGAAAGGATTAAAAAATATGGATGGGGAGCTTGACAAAAGTAGACATAAAAAGAAAATTGAAGCAGCAACAGAGTACAGGACAGACAGGAGAGAATTAGAAAATAAAGATGGTGGTCTGGACAAAAGTGGCCACAGAAACAAAACTTAAAATTGACAGAGTATAGTATAGATGGCAAAAAATTAAGAGAGAAGGACAGGAAACTAAATAAGTGGAGACCTAGAAAGAAAATATTTAAAGCAACCGGGTACAGGACCAAGAGGGAGGAATTAAAAAATAGGGACAGGGAATCAGATAGAGGGAGGCAGAAAGAAATTTTAAAGAATTGACGGGCTACAAGAAACACAGGAAATATAAGAACAGGGGGCAGAAGAGAAGGAAGCGTTGAAAGAAGAGTTTAAAAGTGACAGGGTATATGGAAAAATGGGAGGAATTAAAATTTAGGGAAAGGGAACCCGATAAAGGCAACTGTTGAAAGAGAAATTAATGGAGGCACCAGAGGATGCTAAGAGCACTCTGAGGCACTAACAAACCCGAGGAAGGGTTTCTGAGGGAACGAGAGAGGATCAAAGTCCGTGACGGAGCTAAAACAGGGCTGCAGTACACAAAGGTGGTCTCGGGAGGCACAGTGACTGGGAGTGTTACCGTAAGTCGGCAAGATACGAACTTTCTAAGACTCAATTTGAAGTGTAGAAAGCAGGCACTTCTTTATTGCAGCACTGGACGCACAGGGGATCGCTCCACCTAGTGTGCGTGCTTACTTTCTCCACTGTAGTAATTATACACAATCAAAAGAGACATATTCACCGTATTTCCAAGAAATGATTATCATATTCATATGATTTCCAGAAACTCATTAATATACGTAAATACTCGTGACACATGCGCCTTCAGGTACACAGGTGGTCGTCTGAGGTCCTCTGGTGGTCGTCCATAGTCTTCCTCACGGTGTCCGCTAGTTGAATCCGATCTTTGCGCATGCTCAGCTCAGTTGCAAAGGCCCATTCTTGGAATCTTGTAAAGTTTTTCTCAGTTTACTGACCAGGCCTACAACTTACCACCCTCTTGACAAGCGAATCCTGCTCCTTCACAATGCCACATTGTTCAACAGTTAGTTTATAATTAAACCAGATATGTAAATCATACCTAGTTACCATTACACAAAATACATGGTTTTATTTTCCTTAATTGCTCTCTTATACAATTCTATCAATATCTACACTTAAATGAATCATTTATCATGTCTATTAATATCTACTGATTGGCATCCTTGATTCTTTAATCAAGATGGGAAGGGTGAAAGGATTTCCAAGCAGCATCACTGGTGCATAACAGGTTCCTATAATTACAGAACTCAACAAAACTTTCTCTATTCAATTCTTCATTGTTTCATCCTTGACCCGAAACAGAGACTACTTGGTAAGGGTCCTGTGGTTGCAAGTTTCAGAACAAACAACATTCTAACATTCTACTTCTATCATAACTAAATTTAGTGATTTTACAACAGGAGCAGAGAGGTCATGAAAGGCTCGGAGACATAAGAGAGATTAAAAGGGAGGCAGAGTGCTACCACAATGCTGTGGAGCACAAGGAGGGTCTCGGGAGGCATCCTAGATGGCAGAGAGAAGAAAAAGAATGCTCTCTTTTGAGAGCAGAGTTCTTAGGAGAGGTGCGATTGCAACAGAACGGGTCCAAAGGGGGCTTAGAGAGCTAAAAGTGTGCTGCAGAGAACATCAGGAGGCATCATGACAGTAGCAGAGGGGTTCTGAGACGGACAGACAAAAGAAGGCTTGAGGACATGATGAAGTCGTCCAGAGGGGATTTGAACAGACTACAGATATCCTCAGGGGACCAGGGACTGAACAGAGGTATCCTAGCAAGCACAGAAGACAACGTGAGTGTTCTGGAGATGAAAGACGGCATCGGGAAAGGTTCCCAGGGAGCGAGAAGGGCACCAAGTGTGCTACAGAGCCAAAAGAGAGCTGTGGGGCACGAGGCTGTGCTCGGGAGACACGATGACGGCAGGAGAAGGGTGCCGAGAGTGAAAGAGAAAGTGACTCTGGGACCCAATGCCAAACTCGGGAAGGTGTCCCAGCAACGTACAGATGTGCTCAGGGGATGAGCGACGGAATGGAGACAACCTAGATGGCGTTGAGTAAGGTAAAAGAGCCGTGGGGCACAGAGACAGCCTGAGGAAGGGTTCTGTCTGAATAGGAGAGATACAAAGAGGGCTGCAGAGCTCCAGGGGTGCCGTGGGGCACGAGGACAGTCTCGGGAGGCGTCGCGACAGGAACGAGAGGGCTGGGGGCGCGGCTGAGCATGGACAGAGAGACAAGCAAAGGATTGCTGACACAATGAGGTACTCCAGAGGGGATCTGAACAGAGTACAGACGTACTCAGGGGACCAGGGACCAACGGAGGCATCGGACATGGCAGAGGGGAAGGTGAGAAAGTGCTCTGGGGCAAAATGAAAGCCTGAGGAGGAGTTGTCTCTGGATAAGAAAGACACAACGCCTGCTGCAGAACTGAAGGATGGCCATGGAGTGCAAGGACGCTCACAGGAAGCATTGGGACAGAGATAGAGGGGTGCTGAGGTGGCCAGAGAGAAGGCTCGAGGGCACAAAGGGACTCGGGAGGGGATTTGAACACAGTACAGATGTTGTGAGGGAGACTCTGACCCATTGGAGGCCGTCGAGATGGAGGAGAGGACAAAAACACTACTCTGAGGAAGAAGGATAACCTGAGATGTTCTAACAAACCAAGGGGGTACGAATTACACTCCAGAAATAAAAGCGTGCCGAGGAGGTCATCTAAAGCCTCGGGATGAACTGAGAGAAGAGAAAAAAAATAAGACACAAAGAAAACTTAAAAGGCGACAAGGTACGTGACAAACAAAAAAGAATTAAAAGCCAGGGATGTACAGTTTGTTAAAGGTAGACATAGAAAGAAAATTTTAAAAGCAAAATGGGACAAGGCAGAGGAGAACAAAATGTAAAAATAGGGACAGAAAGCTAGATAAAAGTAGGCATAGAAAAAAAATTGAAAAATGAAGGCATTAAAGGAGGAAAACGTTAAAAAACAGGGACAACAAACTAAATAAACAGCGACATAGAAAGAAAATTGAAAAATTGAGAGAGTACCCAAAAGACAAGAGAGAATTTAAAAATAGGGACAGGAACTGTATGAAAGCAAACGTAGAAAAAAATTTAAAAAGCAAAAAGATTGAGGAAATAAAGGAAAAGACTAATCATGGTGACATATAGACATAGAGAGAAAATACAAAAAGCGAGGGCACGAAGGAAAGACAAGAAATGATTAAAAAAAAGGTAGACAAAAAAAGACTGCGAACGGGATGAAAGTAGACAGCGTATTTTAAAAGCAACGGTGATTAAGGAAATAAAGGAAAATAGTACAAAATCGGAACAGCACACTAAAACAGACGTAGAAAGAAAATTTAAAAAGCGACAGCACTAAGGAAAGACTAAGGAATTAAAATTTAGGGAAAGGGAACCCAATAAAGGGAATTGTTGAAAGAGAAATTAAATCGCGATGGGGTACGAGAAATACAGGGAAGAATTAAAAAAAAAAATTCAGGAAAAGGAGCCAGGTAGAGGGAGACGTAGAAGGAATTTTAAAAAGCAACTGAGTACAAGAAACATAGACAAGAATTAAAACATAGGGACAGGGAGATGGATGGAGGGCAAAGCAGACAGAATATTTTAACAGTGATCGGGTACAAGAAACACAGGAGTGTTAAAAAACCAGGGACTGGGAGGTGGATAGAAGGAAACATAGAAAGAAAATTTAAAAAGCGATGGGGACCAGGAGAGTGAAAGAAATTAAAAAATAGGGACAGGGTGTTGGAGAGAGGTAAACATAGAAAGACAACTTAAAATGCAACGGGGTACAAGGAACACAGGAAAGCATTAAAAAGTAGGACGAGGGAGCTGCCGAGAGGAAAACAGAGAACAAAACATCGATAGGTGAAGTGGTACAGGGCAGAGTTGGCAGAAGAGTGACAAGTTTTGGGGAGGCAGACAGGCAGGTGGGCTGGCAGAGAGGGAGACAGAAGCAGGGACAGGCAGGGAGGCAGGCAGAGAGCCGGGGAAGGGCGGCAGAGGTGGGCCGGGACGCACACGAGGGAACATGTGACTCACCGCAGCTCCTGGCACTGGCAGGAGACCTTCACCACCCCAAGGCTTTTCAGTCTGCCTCAGCAGCAGGCGCCTCGATGCTCCTCTGCCGTGAGGCTTCCCAGTGGCTCACACATGCAGCCAATGGAGGCACCGAGCTCCCAGCACTGTGTGCTGGTGGTGCCTTCTGTCAGGGACGGCTCGGTGAGATCCTTCATTGCTGCAGGGACTGGCCATGCCTGGCCAGAGGCACCTGCCTGCGGGGCCCCCTCAGATTCCCTCCTCAGCCAGCTCCCCTTTGGCAGCTCCCTCAGGAAGGCATGCCCTGGTGGCAGCCCCCTTTACAGCTAGAGCCCCTTCACACAGCAGGGCCAGCCCCACCCTCAGCCTCACTGGCCACACCTGGGACTGCCCCAGCTCCAGGCCCAGCTGGAGCCCATTGGCAACAGGGGCCCCTGCCAAAGCCCCCAGCACATCCCCCCCTCCCTGCACCTGTCCACAGCCACGAGCTCTGCACCCAGGGGCTGCAAACACATCCAGGGGCACAGAGGAGGCAGGAAAAGCGTATTCATTAAAGCACATCATAGGGAATCCCGGCAGTGAGCTGGCTCCAAGGCTCAGCGCCCCAAGGCAGCAGGACAGAGGGAAACAAGGGAAGCGGAAAGCGGAAGGAAGGTAGAGAAGAGGTGTGGGACAGGGAGCCAGAAAATGGGATGCTGGGAACAAAAAAAGAGGGACAGGGAGCCGCACGAGGGTGGAGAGAGAGAGAAATGGAGGGCAACGAGGAGGAGGAGGATGGAGAGATGGAGCACGAGAACCAGAGGAACAGGGAGATGGAGCCATAAACAAGAGGGGGAGGGAGCAGGGGTGAGAGATGGAAGGGTCCGAGCAGGATGACAGGACAGCAGAGAGGGACAGAGAGGAGGAGACACCCACAGGCAGGAGACAGAGAGACGGAGGAGGGGGATTTTTCCACGGTAGGGAACTGGATAAGCCAAGGGATTAAGAGAGGAAAAAAATCAAAGAAGAGAGACAGTGATCAAAATAAACAGAGGCATACGAAGAAAATTTATTAAGTGAAGCGCAGGCTGCAGGACAGACAGGAAAGAATTAACAAATCAACACATTGGATACAATAAAATTAGATATCGAAAAAACTAAAAAGCCACCTCTATTAGGAAAGACAAGAAAAAACTAAAAAATAAAGAAAGGATGGCAAAGAGGGAGAGACACATACAAAGTACATTGAAAAAGCAACGGGCTACACAACATACTGAAAACTGCTGAAAAATACGGATAGGAAGCTTGACACAGAAAGACAATTATTTCAAAAGCAACTAGGTAGAGGACTAGCAGGAAACAATTGGGGAAAAAAAAAAAGACAGCAACCTAGATAAAAGTAGATAAAAGAAGCAAAACTTTCAAAGCCAAGGGACTAAGAGAGAAAAGCATTAAAAAAATAGCAATTGCAAACTAAACAAAGAGAGACCAAAATTGTAAAGAGCAACTGCACTAAGGAAAGACAAGAAACAATTAAAAAATAAAGACAGTGAATGGGATAAAGGTAGACAGAAAATTTTAAAAGCAACAGGGTTTAGGGAAATAGAGAAAAGAATTAAAAATAGGGACAGCAAACTAAGATGGTGACGTACGACGAAAATCTAAAAAGCGACGGCACTAATGAAAGGCAAGCAACAATTAAAACCGTAGACGGGATGAAAGCAGACTGAAAATCTTAAAAGCAATGGGGACTGAAGAAATGACGAAAAAATTTAAAAAAAGGGACGGTGAACTAAACCGGAGGTGTAGAAAGAAAATCTAAAAAGCAACGGCACTGAGGAAAGTAAAGAAATAATGAGAAATGAAGATAACGAAGGGAATAAAAGGAGGCCTAGAACTAACATTAAAAAAGCGAGGGGGATTAGGGAAATAAAGGGAAAAAATAAAAGATAGGGACAGTAAACTAAGAGAGATGTAGAAAAAAACTTTAAAAAGCAAGGGCACTAGGGAAAGAGAAGAAAAAATTAACAGAAAACGCAGCAAAATAAAGACAGCAAACATGATAAAAGTAGAAAATTTAAAAGCGACGGGGATTACGGAAATAAATGGAAAAAAATTTAAAAACAGGAACAGCAAACTGAAACAGATGTAGCAAGAAAATTTATAAAGGGCCGGCACAAAGGAAAGCTAAGTAACAATTAAAAAATAAAGATGCCAAACAGGATAAAATTAGACAGAAAATTGTAAAAGCAACAGGGATTAAGGAAATAAGGGAAAAATTAAAACACAGCAACATTGAACTAAAATGGAGACGTAGAAAGCAATTTTAAAAGCCTACAGCACAAAGGACAGGCAAGACAGAATTAAAACTAAAGACATCGAAGGGAAAAAAAGTAGGCATAGAAAACACATTTTAAAAGCGATGGGAATTAGGGGGGGGAAGGAAAAAAAAAGGTAGGCATTAGGGAAATAAAGGAAAAAATTATGACATCGGAACAGCAAAGTGAAACAGAGATGCAGAAAGAAAATTTAAAAAGCGAGGGCACTACGGAACGACAAGAAATACTTTTAAAAACCCAGCAAAGGGCATAAAAGCGGGCGTCGAAAGAACATTTAAAAAGCGTGGGGGATTTGGGAAAGGAAGAGAAAAATGAGGAAATAGGGACCGCGAACTAAAAGAGACGTAGAAAGAGAATTTAAAAAACGACTGCGCTGAGGAAAGACGAGAAATAATTAAAAGAAGAGACAGCGAAATAAAGACAGCGAACGGGATAGAAGTAGAAAATGTAAAAAGCAATGGGGATTAGGGAAATAAACCAAAAGAATTTAAAAGCCGGGACAGCGAACTAAAAGAGATGCAGAAAGAAAATTTGAAAAGCCACGGCGCTAATAAAGACAAGAAATAACTAAAAAATAAAGACAGCGAACGGAATAAAAGCAGACGGAAAATTTTAGAAGCAAACAGGATTAGGGAAATAAGGAAGAAATTGAAGCGTAGCAACATTGACCTAAAACGGGTAGGTAGGGAAAAAAATCTAAAAAGCGATGGCACTGAGGCAAACCAAGAAAAAAATAACTGAAAAGACAGCAAACAGAGTAAAAGTAGACAGAAAAGTTAAAAAGCAACTAAGGGCACTAAGGAAAAACAAGAAAAAATACTTTAAAAATAAAGAACGTGAATGAGATAGAGGTAGAAAATTTAAAAAGCCAAGAGATGAAGAGAGGAAAGAACTAGACGAGAGGGAAAGCAAACTAAAATGCAGACATGGACAGAAAATCTAAAAGGCAACGGCACTAAGGAAAGACAAGAAATAATTAGAAAGAAAGATATTGAAGGGAAAAAAAGTAGGCGTAGAAAACACATTTTAAAAGCGATGGGAATTGTGGGGGAAAAGAGGGGGGAAAAAAACCAAACAGGGAGAGCAAACTAAAACAGAGGTTGAGAGAAAAATTTAAAAGCGGCGGCACTAAGGAAAGAGAAGAAATCATTAAAGAATAAAGGCAGTGAACGGCATAAAAGTCAAACAGAAAGTGTTAAAAGCCACAGGGATTAAAGAAATGAGGAAAAAATTTAAAAGTGGCGACGGCGAACTAAAAACGGAGACGTCGAAAGAAAATCTAAAAAGCCATGGCACTAAGGAAAAATAATTAAAAACTAAAGACAGCGAACGAGATAAACGTAGAAAATTTTCAAAGCAAGGGGGATGAAGGAAATAAGGAAAGACTTTAAAAAATAGCAACGGCAAACTACAACGAAGACGCAGAAAGAAGATCTAAAAAGCGATGGCACAGAAGGCAGAGAAGAAATAATGGGAAAAAAAAGACAGCAAAGGGAATAAAAGTAGGCACAGAAAGAACATTTCAAGAGCAGACAGAGACAGAAAATTCAAAAAGCGAGGGCACGAAGGAAAGACAAGAAATAATTAAAAAAGAAAGGCAGACCAAAAAAGACTGCAAACGGGATGGAAGTAGACAGCGAATTTTAAAAGCAACGGTGATTAAGGAAATGGGGAAAAAGATTTAAAAATAGCAACGGCAAACTACAACAGAGGCCTAGAAAGAAAAGCTATAAAGCGATGGCACAGAAGGCAGAGAAGAAATAGTAAAAAAGGACAGCAAAGGGAATAAAAGCAGGCATAGAAACAACTTGTCAAACACGGTAGGCATTAGGGAAATAAAGGAAAAAATTATGACATCGGAACAGCAAAGTGAAACAGAGATGCAGAAAGAAAATTTAAAAAGCGAGGGCACTACGGAACGACAAGAAATACTTTTAAAAACCCAGCAAAGGGCATAAAAGCGGGCGTCGAAAGAACATTTAAAAAGCGTGGGGGATTTGGGAAAGGAAGAGAAAAATGAGGAAATAGGGACCGCGAACTAAAAGAGACGTAGAAAGAGAATTTAAAAAACGACTGCGCTGAGGAAAGACGAGAAATAATTAAAAGAAGAGACAGCGAAATAAAGACAGCGAACGGGATAGAAGTAGAAAATGTAAAAAGCAATGGGGATTAGGGAAATAAACCAAAAGAATTTAAAAGCCGGGACAGCGAACTAAAAGAGATGCAGAAAGAAAATTTGAAAAGCCACGGCGCTAATAAAGACAAGAAATAACTAAAAAATAAAGACAGCGAACGGAATAAAAGCAGACGGAAAATTTTAGAAGCAAACAGGATTAGGGAAATAAGGAAGAAATTGAAGCGTAGCAACATTGACCTAAAACAGGTAGGTAGGGAAAAAAAAATCTAAAAAGCGATGGCACTGAGGCAAACCAAGAAAAAATAACTGAAAAGACAGCAAACAGAGTAAAAGTAGACAGAAAAGTTAAAAAGCAACTAAGGGCACTAAGGAAAAACAAGAAAAAATACTTTAAAAATAAAGAACGTGAATGAGATAGAGGTAGAAAATTTAAAAAGCCAAGAGATTAAGAGAGGAAAGAACTAGACGAGAGGGAAAGCAAACTAAAATGCAGACATGGACAGAAAATCTAAAAGGCAACGGCACTAAGGAAAGACAAGAAATAATTAGAAAGAAAGATATCGAAGGGAAAAAAAGTAGGCGTAGAAAACACATTTTAAAAGCGATGGGAATTGTGGGGGAAAAGAGGGGGAAAAAAACCCAAACAGGGAGAGCAAACTAAAACAGAGGTTGAGAGAAAAATTTAAAAGCGGCGGCACTAAGGAAAGAGAAGAGATCATTAAAGAATAAAGGCAGTGAACGGCATAAAGGTCAAACAGAAAGTGTTAAAAGCCACAGGGATTAAAGAAATGAGGAAAAAATTTAAAAGTGGCGACGGCGAACTAAAACGGAGACGTCGAAAGAAAATCTAAAAAGCCATGGCACTAAGGAAAAATAATTAAAAACTAAAGACAGCGAACGAGATAAACGTAGAAAATTTTCAAAGCAAGGGGGATGAAGGAAATAAGGAAAAACTTTAAAAAATAGCAACGGCAAACTACAACGAAGACGCAGAAAGAAGATCTAAAAAGCGATGGCACAGAAGGCAGAGAAGAAATAATGGGAAAAAAAAGACAGCAAAGGGAATAAAAGTAGGCACAGAAAGAACATTTCAAGAGCAGACAGAGACAGAAAATTCAAAAAGCGAGGGCACGAAGGAAAGACAAGAAATAATTAAAAAAGAAAGGCAGACCAAAAAAAGACTGCAAACGGGATGGAAGTAGACAGCGAATTTTAAAAGCAACGGTGATTAAGGAAATGGGGAAAAAGATTTAAAAATAGCAACGGCAAACTACAACAGAGGCCTAGAAAGAAAAGCTATAAAGCGATGGCACAGAAGGCAGAGAAGAAATAGTAAAAAAGGACAGCAAAGGGAATAAAAGCAGGCATAGAAACAACTTGTCAAACACGGTAGGCATTAGGGAAATAAAGGAAAAAATTATGACATCGGAACAGCAAAGTGAAACAGAGATGCAGAAAGAAAATTTAAAAAGCGAGGGCACTACGGAACGACAAGAAATACTTTTAAAAACCCAGCAAAGGGCATAAAAGCGGGCGTCGAAAGAACATTTAAAAAGCGTGGGGGATTTGGGAAAGGAAGAGAAAAATGAGGAAATAGGGACCGCGAACTAAAAGAGACGTAGAAAGAGAATTTAAAAAACGACTGTGCTGAGGAAAGACGAGAAATAATTAAAAGAAGAGACAGCGAAATAAAGACAGCGAACGGGATAGAAGTAGAAAATGTAAAAAGCAATGGGGATTAGGGAAATAAACCAAAAGAATTTAAAAGCCGGGACAGCGAACTAAAAGAGATGCAGAAAGAAAATTTGAAAAGCCACGGCGCTAATAAAGACAAGAAATAACTAAAAAATAAAGACAGCGAACGGAATAAAAGCAGACGGAAAATTTTAGAAGCAAACAGGATTAGGGAAATAAGGAAGAAATTGAAGCGTAGCAACATTGACCTAAAACAGGTAGGTAGGGAAAAAAATCTAAAAAGCGATGGCACTGAGGCAAACCAAGAAAAAATAACTGAAAAGACAGCAAACAGAGTAAAAGTAGACAGAAAAGTTAAAAAGCAACTAAGGGCACTAAGGAAAAACAAGAAAAAATACTTTAAAAATAAAGAACGTGAATGAGAGAGAGGTAGAAAATTTAAAAAGCCAAGAGATTAAGAGAGGAAAGAACTAGACGAGAGGGAAAGCAAACTAAAATGCAGACATGGACAGAAAATCTAAAAGGCAACGGCACTAAGGAAAGACAAGAAATAATTAGAAAGAAAGATATTGAAGGGAAAAAAAGTAGGCGTAGAAAACACATTTTAAAAGCGATGGGAATTGTGGGGGAAAAGAGGGGGGAAAAAAACCAAACAGGGAGAGCAAACTAAAACAGAGGTTGAGAGAAAAATTTAAAAGCGGCGGCACTAAGGAAAGAGAAGAAATCATTAAAGAATAAAGGCAGTGAACGGCATAAAAGTCAAACAGAAAGTGTTAAAAGCCACAGGGATTAAAGAAATGAGGAAAAAATTTAAAAGTGGCGACGGCGAACTAAAACGGAGACGTCGAAAGAAAATCTAAAAAGCCATGGCACTAAGGAAAAATAATTAAAAACTAAAGACAGCGAACGAGATAAACGTAGAAAATTTTCAAAGCAAGGGGGATGAAGGAAATAAGGAAAGACTTTAAAAAATAGCAACGGCAAACTACAACGAAGACGCAGAAAGAAGATCTAAAAAGCGATGGCACAGAAGGCAGAGAAGAAATAATGGGAAAAAAAAAGACAGCAAAGGGAATAAAAGTAGGCACAGAAAGAACATTTCAAGAGCAGACAGAGACAGAAAATTCAAAAAGCGAGGGCACGAAGGAAAGACAAGAAATAATTAAAAAAGAAAGGCAGACCAAAAAAAGACTGCAAACGGGATGGAAGTAGACAGCGAATTTTAAAAGCAACGGTGATTAAGGAAATGGGGAAAAAGATTTAAAAATAGCAACGGCAAACTACAACAGAGGCCTAGAAAGAAAAGCTATAAAGCGATGGCACAGAAGGCAGAGAAGAAATAGTAAAAAAGGACAGCAAAGGGAATAAAAGCAGGCATAGAAACAACTTGTCAAACACGGTAGGCATTAGGGAAATAAAGGAAAAAATTATGACATCGGAACAGCAAAGTGAAACAGAGATGCAGAAAGAAAATTTAAAAAGCGAGGGCACTACGGAACGACAAGAAATACTTTTAAAAACCCAGCAAAGGGCATAAAAGCGGGCGTCGAAAGAACATTTAAAAAGCGTGGGGGATTTGGGAAAGGAAGAGAAAAATGAGGAAATAGGGACCGCGAACT
Organism: Gavia stellata; assembly: GCF_030936135.1. NCBI lineage: Eukaryota > Metazoa > Chordata > Aves > Gaviiformes > Gaviidae > Gavia > Gavia stellata. The sequence continues at coordinate 49,891 of NW_026776611.1, read as the reverse complement.
AAAAGAGACGTAGAAAGAGAATTTAAAAAACGACTGCGCTGAGGAAAGACGAGAAATAATTAAAAGAAGAGACAGCGAAATAAAGACAGCGAACGGGATAGAAGTAGAAAATGTAAAAAGCAATGGGGATTAGGGAAATAAACCAAAAGAATTTAAAAGCCGGGACAGCGAACTAAAAGAGATGCAGAAAGAAAATTTGAAAAGCCACGGCGCTAATAAAGACAAGAAATAACTAAAAAATAAAGACAGCGAACGGAATAAAAGCAGACGGAAAATTTTAGAAGCAAACAGGATTAGGGAAATAAGGAAGAAATTGAAGCGTAGCAACATTGACCTAAAACAGGTAGGTAGGGAAAAAAATCTAAAAAGCGATGGCACTGAGGCAAACCAAGAAAAAATAACTGAAAAGACAGCAAACAGAGTAAAAGTAGACAGAAAAGTTAAAAAGCAACTAAGGAAAAACAAGAAAAAATACTTTAAAAATAAAGAACGTGAATGAGAGAGAGGTAGAAAATTTAAAAAGCCAAGAGATGAAGAGAGGAAAGAACTAGACGAGAGGGAAAGCAAACTAAAATGCAGACATGGACAGAAAATCTAAAAGGCAACGGCACTAAGGAAAGACAAGAAATAATTAGAAAGAAAGATATTGAAGGGAAAAAAAGTAGGCGTAGAAAACACATTTTAAAAGCGATGGGAATTGTGGGGGAAAAGAGGGGGAAAAAAAACCAAACAGGGAGAGCAAACTAAAACAGAGGTTGAGAGAAAAATTTAAAAGCGGCGGCACTAAGGAAAGAGAAGAGATCATTAAAGAATAAAGGCAGTGAACGGCATAAAAGTCAAACAGAAAGTGTTAAAAGCCACAGGGATTAAAGAAATGAGGAAAAAATTTAAAAGTGGCGACGGCGAACTAAAACGGAGACGTCGAAAGAAAATCTAAAAAGCCATGGCACTAAGGAAAAATAATTAAAAACTAAAGACAGCGAACGAGATAAACGTAGAAAATTTTCAAAGCAAGGGGGATGAAGGAAATAAGGAAAAACTTTAAAAAATAGCAACGGCAAACTACAACGAAGACGCAGAAAGAAGATCTAAAAAGCGATGGCACAGAAGGCAGAGAAGAAATAATGGAAAAAAAAGACAGCAAAGGGAATAAAAGTAGGCACAGAAAGAACATTTCAAGAGCAGACAGAGACAGAAAATTCAAAAAGCGAGGGCACGAAGGAAAGACAAGAAATAATTAAAAAAGAAAGGCAGACCAAAAAAAGACTGCAAACGGGATGGAAGTAGACAGCGAATTTTAAAAGCAACGGTGATTAAGGAAATGGGGAAAAAGATTTAAAAATAGCAACGGCAAACTACAACAGAGGCCTAGAAAGAAAAGCTATAAAGCGATGGCACAGAAGGCAGAGAAGAAATAGTAAAAAAGGACAGCAAAGGGAATAAAAGCAGGCATAGAAACAACTTGTCAAACACGGTAGGCATTAGGGAAATAAAGGAAAAAATTATGACATCGGAACAGCAAAGTGAAACAGAGATGCAGAAAGAAAATTTAAAAAGCGAGGGCACTACGGAACGACAAGAAATACTTTTAAAAACCCAGCAAAGGGCATAAAAGCGGGCGTCGAAAGAACATTTAAAAAGCGTGGGGGATTTGGGAAAGGAAGAGAAAAATGAGGAAATAGGGACCGCGAACTAAAAGAGACGTAGAAAGAGAATTTAAAAAACGACTGCGCTGAGGAAAGACGAGAAATAATTAAAAGAAGAGACAGCGAAATAAAGACAGCGAACGGGATAGAAGTAGAAAATGTAAAAAGCAATGGGGATTAGGGAAATAAACCAAAAGAATTTAAAAGCCGGGACAGCGAACTAAAAGAGATGCAGAAAGAAAATTTGAAAAGCCACGGCGCTAATAAAGACAAGAAATAACTAAAAAATAAAGACAGCGAACGGAATAAAAGCAGACGGAAAATTTTAGAAGCAAACAGGATTAGGGAAATAAGGAAGAAATTGAAGCGTAGCAACATTGACCTAAAACAGGTAGGTAGGGAAAAAAATCTAAAAAGCGATGGCACTGAGGCAAACCAAGAAAAAATAACTGAAAAGACAGCAAACAGAGTAAAAGTAGACAGAAAAGTTAAAAAGCAACTAAGGGCACTAAGGAAAAACAAGAAAAAATACTTTAAAAATAAAGAACGTGAATGAGATAGAGGTAGAAAATTTAAAAAGCCAAGAGATTAAGAGAGGAAAGAACTAGACGAGAGGGAAAGCAAACTAAAATGCAGACATGGACAGAAAATCTAAAAGGCAACGGCACTAAGGAAAGACAAGAAATAATTAGAAAGAAAGATATTGAAGGGAAAAAAAGTAGGCGTAGAAAACACATTTTAAAAGCGATGGGAATTGTGGGGGAAAAGAGGGGGGAAAAAAACCAAACAGGGAGAGCAAACTAAAACAGAGGTTGAGAGAAAAATTTAAAAGCGGCGGCACTAAGGAAAGAGAAGAAATCATTAAAGAATAAAGGCAGTGAACGGCATAAAAGTCAAACAGAAAGTGTTAAAAGCCACAGGGATTAAAGAAATGAGGAAAAAATTTAAAAGTGGCGACGGCGAACTAAAACGGAGACGTCGAAAGAAAATCTAAAAAGCCATGGCACTAAGGAAAAATAATTAAAAACTAAAGACAGCGAACGAGATAAACGTAGAAAATTTTCAAAGCAAGGGGGATGAAGGAAATAAGGAAAGACTTTAAAAAATAGCAACGGCAAACTACAACGAAGACGCAGAAAGAAGATCTAAAAAGCGATGGCACAGAAGGCAGAGAAGAAATAATGGGAAAAAAAAAGACAGCAAAGGGAATAAAAGTAGGCACAGAAAGAACATTTCAAGAGCAGACAGAGACAGAAAATTCAAAAAGCGAGGGCACGAAGGAAAGACAAGAAATAATTAAAAAAGAAAGGCAGACCAAAAAAAGACTGCAAACGGGATGGAAGTAGACAGCGAATTTTAAAAGCAACGGTGATTAAGGAAATGGGGAAAAAGATTTAAAAATAGCAACGGCAAACTACAACAGAGGCCTAGAAAGAAAAGCTATAAAGCGATGGCACAGAAGGCAGAGAAGAAATAGTAAAAAAGGACAGCAAAGGGAATAAAAGCAGGCATAGAAACAACTTGTCAAACACGGTAGGCATTAGGGAAATAAAGGAAAAAATTATGACATCGGAACAGCAAAGTGAAACAGAGATGCAGAAAGAAAATTTAAAAAGCGAGGGCACTACGGAACGACAAGAAATACTTTTAAAAACCCAGCAAAGGGCATAAAAGCGGGCGTCGAAAGAACATTTAAAAAGCGTGGGGGATTTGGGAAAGGAAGAGAAAAATGAGGAAATAGGGACCGCGAACTAAAAGAGACGTAGAAAGAGAATTTAAAAAACGACTGCGCTGAGGAAAGACGAGAAATAATTAAAAGAAGAGACAGCGAAATAAAGACAGCGAACGGGATAGAAGTAGAAAATGTAAAAAGCAATGGGGATTAGGGAAATAAACCAAAAGAATTTAAAAGCCGGGACAGCGAACTAAAAGAGATGCAGAAAGAAAATTTGAAAAGCCACGGCGCTAATAAAGACAAGAAATAACTAAAAAATAAAGACAGCGAACGGAATAAAAGCAGACGGAAAATTTTAGAAGCAAACAGGATTAGGGAAATAAGGAAGAAATTGAAGCGTAGCAACATTGACCTAAAACAGGTAGGTAGGGAAAAAAATCTAAAAAGCGATGGCACTGAGGCAAACCAAGAAAAAATAACTGAAAAGACAGCAAACAGAGTAAAAGTAGACAGAAAAGTTAAAAAGCAACTAAGGGCACTAAGGAAAAACAAGAAAAAATACTTTAAAAATAAAGAACGTGAATGAGATAGAGGTAGAAAATTTAAAAAGCCAAGAGATTAAGAGAGGAAAGAACTAGACGAGAGGGAAAGCAAACTAAAATGCAGACATGGACAGAAAATCTAAAAGGCAACGGCACTAAGGAAAGACAAGAAATAATTAGAAAGAAAGATATTGAAGGGAAAAAAAGTAGGCGTAGAAAACACATTTTAAAAGCGATGGGAATTGTGGGGGAAAAGAGGGGGGAAAAAAACCAAACAGGGAGAGCAAACTAAAACAGAGGTTGAGAGAAAAATTTAAAAGCGGCGGCACTAAGGAAAGAGAAGAAATCATTAAAGAATAAAGGCAGTGAACGGCATAAAAGTCAAACAGAAAGTGTTAAAAGCCACAGGGATTAAAGAAATGAGGAAAAAATTTAAAAGTGGTGACGGCGAACTAAAACGGAGACGTCGAAAGAAAATCTAAAAAGCCATGGCACTAAGGAAAAATAATTAAAAACTAAAGACAGCGAACGAGATAAACGTAGAAAATTTTCAAAGCAAGGGGGATGAAGGAAATAAGGAAAGACTTTAAAAAATAGCAACGGCAAACTACAACGAAGACGCAGAAAGAAGATCTAAAAAGCGATGGCACAGAAGGCAGAGAAGAAATAATGGGAAAAAAAAAGACAGCAAAGGGAATAAAAGTAGGCACAGAAAGAACATTTCAAGAGCAGACAGAGACAGAAAATTCAAAAAGCGAGGGCACGAAGGAAAGACAAGAAATAATTAAAAAAGAAAGGCAGACCAAAAAAAGACTGCAAACGGGATGGAAGTAGACAGCGAATTTTAAAAGCAACGGTGATTAAGGAAATGGGGAAAAAGATTTAAAAATAGCAACGGCAAACTACAACAGAGGCCTAGAAAGAAAAGCTATAAAGCGATGGCACAGAAGGCAGAGAAGAAATAGTAAAAAAGGACAGCAAAGGGAATAAAAGCAGGCATAGAAACAACTTGTCAAACACGGTAGGCATTAGGGAAATAAAGGAAAAAATTATGACATCGGAACAGCAAAGTGAAACAGAGATGCAGAAAGAAAATTTAAAAAGCGAGGGCACTAAGGAACGACAAGAAATACTTTTAAAAACCCAGCAAAGGGCATAAAAGCGGGCGTCGAAAGAACATTTAAAAAGCGTGGGGGATTTGGGAAAGGAAGAGAAAAATGAGGAAATAGGGACCGCGAACTAAAAGAGACGTAGAAAGAGAATTTAAAAAACGACTGCGCTGAGGAAAGACGAGAAATAATTAAAAGAAGAGACAGCGAAATAAAGACAGCGAACGGGATAGAAGTAGAAAATGTAAAAAGCAATGGGGATTAGGGAAATAAACCAAAAGAATTTAAAAGCCGGGACAGCGAACTAAAAGAGATGCAGAAAGAAAATTTGAAAAGCCACGGCGCTAATAAAGACAAGAAATAACTAAAAAATAAAGACAGCGAACGGAATAAAAGCAGACGGAAAATTTTAGAAGCAAACAGGATTAGGGAAATAAGGAAGAAATTGAAGCGTAGCAACATTGACCTAAAACAGGTAGGTAGGGAAAAAAATCTAAAAAGCGATGGCACTGAGGCAAACCAAGAAAAAATAACTGAAAAGACAGCAAACAGAGTAAAAGTAGACAGAAAAGTTAAAAAGCAACTAAGGGCACTAAGGAAAAACAAGAAAAAATACTTTAAAAATAAAGAACGTGAATGAGAGAGAGGTAGAAAATTTAAAAAGCCAAGAGATTAAGAGAGGAAAGAACTAGACGAGAGGGAAAGCAAACTAAAATGCAGACATGGACAGAAAATCTAAAAGGCAACGGCACTAAGGAAAGACAAGAAATAATTAGAAAGAAAGATATTGAAGGGAAAAAAAGTAGGCGTAGAAAACACATTTTAAAAGCGATGGGAATTGTGGGGGAAAAGAGGGGGAAAAAAAACCAAACAGGGAGAGCAAACTAAAACAGAGGTTGAGAGAAAAATTTAAAAGCGGCGGCACTAAGGAAAGAGAAGAGATCATTAAAGAATAAAGGCAGTGAACGGCATAAAAGTCAAACAGAAAGTGTTAAAAGCCACAGGGATTAAAGAAATGAGGAAAAAATTTAAAAGTGGCGACGGCGAACTAAAACGGAGACGTCGAAAGAAAATCTAAAAAGCCATGGCACTAAGGAAAAATAATTAAAAACTAAAGACAGCGAACGAGATAAACGTAGAAAATTTTCAAAGCAAGGGGGATGAAGGAAATAAGGAAAAACTTTAAAAAATAGCAACGGCAAACTACAACGAAGACGCAGAAAGAAGATCTAAAAAGCGATGGCACAGAAGGCAGAGAAGAAATAATGGAAAAAAAAGACAGCAAAGGGAATAAAAGTAGGCACAGAAAGAACATTTCAAGAGCAGACAGAGACAGAAAATTCAAAAAGCGAGGGCACGAAGGAAAGACAAGAAATAATTAAAAAAGAAAGGCAGACCAAAAAAAGACTGCAAACGGGATGGAAGTAGACAGCGAATTTTAAAAGCAACGGTGATTAAGGAAATGGGGAAAAAGATTTAAAAATAGCAACGGCAAACTACAACAGAGGCCTAGAAAGAAAAGCTATAAAGCGATGGCACAGAAGGCAGAGAAGAAATAGTAAAAAAGGACAGCAAAGGGAATAAAAGCAGGCATAGAAACAACTTGTCAAACACGGTAGGCATTAGGGAAATAAAGGAAAAAATTATGACATCGGAACAGCAAAGTGAAACAGAGATGCAGAAAGAAAATTTAAAAAGCGAGGGCACTAAGGAACGACAAGAAATACTTTTAAAAACCCAGCAAAGGGCATAAAAGCGGGCGTCGAAAGAACATTTAAAAAGCGTGGGGGATTTGGGAAAGGAAGAGAAAAATGAGGAAATAGGGACCGCGAACTAAAAGAGACGTAGAAAGAGAATTTAAAAAACGACTGCGCTGAGGAAAGACGAGAAATAATTAAAAGAAGAGACAGCGAAATAAAGACAGCGAACGGGATAGAAGTAGAAAATGTAAAAAGCAATGGGGATTAGGGAAATAAACCAAAAGAATTTAAAAGCCGGGACAGCGAACTAAAAGAGATGCAGAAAGAAAATTTGAAAAGCCACGGCGCTAATAAAGACAAGAAATAACTAAAAAATAAAGACAGCGAACGGAATAAAAGCAGACGGAAAATTTTAGAAGCAAACAGGATTAGGGAAATAAGGAAGAAATTGAAGCGTAGCAACATTGACCTAAAACAGGTAGGTAGGGAAAAAAATCTAAAAAGCGATGGCACTGAGGCAAACCAAGAAAAAATAACTGAAAAGACAGCAAACAGAGTAAAAGTAGACAGAAAAGTTAAAAAGCAACTAAGGAAAAACAAGAAAAAATACTTTAAAAATAAAGAACGTGAATGAGATAGAGGTAGAAAATTTAAAAAGCCAAGAGATTAAGAGAGGAAAGAACTAGACGAGAGGGAAAGCAAACTAAAATGCAGACATGGACAGAAAATCTAAAAGGCAACGGCACTAAGGAAAGACAAGAAATAATTAGAAAGAAAGATACTGAAGGGAAAAAAAGTAGGCGTAGAAAACACATTTTAAAAGCGATGGGAATTGTGGGGGAAAAGAGGGGGGAAAAAAACCAAACAGGGAGAGCAAACTAAAACAGAGGTTGAGAGAAAAATTTAAAAGCGGCGGCACTAAGGAAAGAGAAGAAATCATTAAAGAATAAAGGCAGTGAACGGCATAAAAGTCAAACAGAAAGTGTTAAAAGCCACAGGGATTAAAGAAATGAGGAAAAAATTTAAAAGTGGCGACGGCGAACTAAAACGGAGACGTCAAAAGAAAATCTAAAAAGCCATGGCACTAAGGAAAAATAATTAAAAACTAAAGACAGCGAACGAGATAAACGTAGAAAATTTTCAAAGCAAGGGGGATGAAGGAAATAAGGAAAGACTTTAAAAAATAGCAACGGCAAACTACAACGAAGACGCAGAAAGAAGATCTAAAAAGCGATGGCACAGAAGGCAGAGAAGAAATAATGGGAAAAAAAAGACAGCAAAGGGAATAAAAGTAGGCACAGAAAGAACATTTCAAGAGCAGACAGAGACAGAAAATTCAAAAAGCGAGGGCACGAAGGAAAGACAAGAAATAATTAAAAAAGAAAGGCAGACCAAAAAAAGACTGCAAACGGGATGGAAGTAGACAGCGAATTTTAAAAGCAACGGTGATTAAGGAAATGGGGAAAAAGATTTAAAAATAGCAACGGCAAACTACAACAGAGGCCTAGAAAGAAAAGCTATAAAGCGATGGCACAGAAGGCAGAGAAGAAATAGTAAAAAAGGACAGCAAGGGGAATAAAAGCAGGCATAGAAACAACTTGTCAAACACGGTAGGCATTAGAGAAATAAAGGAAAAAATTATGACATCGGAACAGCAAAGTGAAACAGAGATGCAGAAAGAAAATTTAAAAAGCGAGGGCACTACGGAACGACAAGAAATACTTTTAAAAACCCAGCAAAGGGCATAAAAGCGGGCGTCGAAAGAACATTTAAAAAGCGTGGGGGATTTGGGAAAGGAAGAGAAAAATGAGGAAATAGGGACCGCGAACTAAAAGAGACGTAGAAAGAGAATTTAAAAAACGACTGCGCTGAGGAAAGACGAGAAATAATTAAAAGAAGAGACAGCGAAATAAAGACAGCGAACGGGATAGAAGTAGAAAATGTAAAAAGCAATGGGGATTAGGGAAATAAACCAAAAGAATTTAAAAGCCGGGACAGCGAACTAAAAGAGATGCAGAAAGAAAATTTGAAAAGCCACGGCGCTAATAAAGACAAGAAATAACTAAAAAATAAAGACAGCGAACGGAATAAAAGCAGACGGAAAATTTTAGAAGCAAACAGGATTAGGGAAATAAGGAAGAAATTGAAGCGTAGCAACATTGACCTAAAACAGGTAGGTAGGGAAAAAAATCTAAAAAGCGATGGCACTGAGGCAAACCAAGAAAAAAATAACTGAAAAGACAGCAAACAGAGTAAAAGTAGACAGAAAAGTTAAAAAGCAACTAAGGGCACTAAGGAAAAACAAGAAAAAATACTTTAAAAATAAAGAACGTGAATGAGATAGAGGTAGAAAATTTAAAAAGCCAAGAGATTAAGAGAGGAAAGAACTAGACGAGAGGGAAAGCAAACTAAAATGCAGACATGGACAGAAAATCTAAAAGGCAACGGCACTAAGGAAAGACAAGAAATAATTAGAAAGAAAGATATTGAAGGGAAAAAAAGTAGGCGTAGAAAACACATTTTAAAAGCGATGGGAATTGTGGGGGAAAAGAGGGGGGAAAAAAACCAAACAGGGAGAGCAAACTAAAACAGAGGTTGAGAGAAAAATTTAAAAGCGGCGGCACTAAGGAAAGAGAAGAAATCATTAAAGAATAAAGGCAGTGAACGGCATAAAAGTCAAACAGAAAGTGTTAAAAGCCACAGGGATTAAAGAAATGAGGAAAAAATTTAAAAGTGGCGACGGCGAACTAAACGGAGACGTCGAAAGAAAATCTAAAAAGCCATGGCACTAAGGAAAAATAATTAAAAACTAAAGACAGCGAACGAGATAAACGTAGAAAATTTTCAAAGCAAGGGGATGAAGGAAATAAGGAAAGACTTTAAAAAATAGCAACGGCAAACTACAACGAAGACGCAGAAAGAAGATCTAAAAAGCGATGGCACAGAAGGCAGAGAAGAAATAATGGGAAAAAAAGACAGCAAAGGGAATAAAAGTAGGCACAGAAAGAACATTTCAAGAGCAGACAGAGACAGAAAATTCAAAAAGCGAGGGCACGAAGGAAAGACAAGAAATAATTAAAAAAGAAAGGCAGACCAAAAAAAGACTGCAAACGGGATGGAAGTAGACAGCGAATTTTAAAAGCAACGGTGATTAAGGAAATGGGGAAAAAGATTTAAAAATAGCAACGGCAAACTACAACAGAGGCCTAGAAAGAAAAGCTATAAAGCGATGGCACAGAAGGCAGAGAAGAAATAGTAAAAAAGGACAGCAAAGGGAATAAAAGCAGGCATAGAAACAACTTGTCAAACACGGTAGGCATTAGGGAAATAAAGGAAAAAATTATGACATCGGAACAGCAAAGTGAAACAGAGATGCAGAAAGAAAATTTAAAAAGCGAGGGCACTACGGAACGACAAGAAATACTTTTAAAAACCCAGCAAAGGGCATAAAAGCGGGCGTCGAAAGAACATTTAAAAAGCGTGGGGGATTTGGGAAAGGAAGAGAAAAATGAGGAAATAGGGACCGCGAACTAAAAGAGACGTAGAAAGAGAATTTAAAAAACGACTGCGCTGAGGAAAGACGAGAAATAATTAAAAGAAGAGACAGCGAAATAAAGACAGCGAACGGGATAGAAGTAGAAAATGTAAAAAGCAATGGGGATTAGGGAAATAAACCAAAAGAATTTAAAAGCCGGGACAGCGAACTAAAAGAGATGCAGAAAGAAAATTTGAAAAGCCACGGCGCTAATAAAGACAAGAAATAACTAAAAAATAAAGACAGCGAACGGAATAAAAGCAGACGGAAAATTTTAGAAGCAAACAGGATTAGGGAAATAAGGAAGAAATTGAAGCGTAGCAACATTGACCTAAAACAGGTAGGTAGGGAAAAAAATCTAAAAAGCGATGGCACTGAGGCAAACCAAGAAAAAAATAACTGAAAAGACAGCAAACAGAGTAAAAGTAGACAGAAAAGTTAAAAAGCAACTAAGGGCACTAAGGAAAAACAAGAAAAAATACTTTAAAAATAAAGAACGTGAATGAGATAGAGGTAGAAAATTTAAAAAGCCAAGAGATGAAGAGAGGAAAGAACTAGACGAGAGGGAAAGCAAACTAAAATGCAGACATGGACAGAAAATCTAAAAGGCAACGGCACTAAGGAAAGACAAGAAATAATTAGAAAGAAAGATATTGAAGGGAAAAAAAGTAGGCGTAGAAAACACATTTTAAAAGCGATGGGAATTGTGGGGGAAAAGAGGGGGGAAAAAAACCAAACAGGGAGAGCAAACTAAAACAGAGGTTGAGAGAAAAATTTAAAAGCGGCGGCACTAAGGAAAGAGAAGAAATCATTAAAGAATAAAGGCAGTGAACGGCATAAAAGTCAAACAGAAAGTGTTAAAAGCCACAGGGATTAAAGAAATGAGGAAAAAATTTAAAAGTGGCGACGGCGAACTAAAACGGAGACGTCGAAAGAAAATCTAAAAAGCCATGGCACTAAGGAAAAATAATTAAAAACTAAAGACAGCGAACGAGATAAACGTAGAAAATTTTCAAAGCAAGGGGGATGAAGGAAATAAGGAAAGACTTTAAAAAATAGCAACGGCAAACTACAACGAAGACGCAGAAAGAAGATCTAAAAAGCGATGGCACAGAAGGCAGAGAAGAAATAATGGGAAAAAAAAGACAGCAAAGGGAATAAAAGTAGGCACAGAAAGAACATTTCAAGAGCAGACAGAGACAGAAAATTCAAAAAGCGAGGGCACGAAGGAAAGACAAGAAATAATTAAAAAAGTAAGGCAGACCAAAAAAAGACTGCAAACGGGATGGAAGTAGACAGCGAATTTTAAAAGCAACGGTGATTAAGGAAATGGGGAAAAAGATTTAAAAATAGCAACGGCAAACTACAACAGAGGCCTAGAAAGAAAAGCTATAAAGCGATGGCACAGAAGGCAGAGAAGAAATAGTAAAAAAGGACAGCAAGGGGAATAAAAGCAGGCATAGAAACAACTTGTCAAACACGGTAGGCATTAGGGAAATAAAGGAAAAAATTATGACATCGGAACAGCAAAGTGAAACAGAGATGCAGAAAGAAAATTTAAAAAGCGAGGGCACTACGGAACGACAAGAAATACTTTTAAAAACCCAGCAAAGGGCATAAAAGCGGGCGTCGAAAGAACATTTAAAAAGCGTGGGGGATTTGGGAAAGGAAGAGAAAAATGAGGAAATAGGGACCGCGAACTAAAAGAGACGTAGAAAGAGAATTTAAAAAACGACTGCGCTGAGGAAAGACGAGAAATAATTAAAAGAAGAGACAGCGAAATAAAGACAGCGAACGGGATAGAAGTAGAAAATGTAAAAAGCAATGGGGATTAGGGAAATAAACCAAAAGAATTTAAAAGTCGGGACAGCGAACTAAAAGAGATGCAGAAAGAAAATTTGAAAAGCCACGGCGCTAATAAAGACAAGAAATAACTAAAAAATAAAGACAGCGAACGGAATAAAAGCAGACGGAAAATTTTAGAAGCAAACAGGATTAGGGAAATAAGGAAGAAATTGAAGCGTAGCAACATTGACCTAAAACAGGTAGGTAGGGAAAAAAATCTAAAAAGCGATGGCACTGAGGCAAACCAAGAAAAAAATAACTGAAAAGACAGCAAACAGAGTAAAAGTAGACAGAAAAGTTAAAAAGCAACTAAGGGCACTAAGGAAAAACAAGAAAAAATACTTTAAAAATAAAGAACGTGAATGAGATAGAGGTAGAAAATTTAAAAAGCCAAGAGATTAAGAGAGGAAAGAACTAGACGAGAGGGAAAGCAAACTAAAATGCAGACATGGACAGAAAATCTAAAAGGCAACGGCACTAAGGAAAGACAAGAAATAATTAGAAAGAAAGATATTGAAGGGAAAAAAAGTAGGCGTAGAAAACACATTTTAAAAGCGATGGGAATTGTGGGGGAAAAGAGGGGGGAAAAAAACCAAACAGGGAGAGCAAACTAAAACAGAGGTTGAGAGAAAAATTTAAAAGCGGCGGCACTAAGGAAAGAGAAGAGATCATTAAAGAATAAAGGCGGTGAACGGCATAAAAGTCAAACAGAAAGTGTTAAAAGCCACAGGGATTAAAGAAATGAGGAAAAAATTTAAAAGTGGCAACGGCGAACTAAAACGGAGCCGTCGAAAGAAAATCTAAAAAGCCATGGCACTAAGGAAAAATAATTAAAAACTAAAGACAGCGAACGAGATAAACGTAGAAAATTTTCAAAGCAAGGGGGATGAAGGAAATAAGGAAAGACTTTAAAAAATAGCAACGGCAAACTACAACGAAGACGCAGAAAGAAGATCTAAAAAGTGATGGCACAGAAGGCAGAGAAGAAATAATGGGAAAAAAAAGACAGCAAAGGGAATAAAAGTAGGCACAGAAAGAACATTTCAAGAGCAGACAGAGACAGAAAATTCAAAAAGCGAGGGCACGAAGGAAAGACAAGAAATAATTAAAAAAGAAAGGCAGACCAAAAAAAGACTGCAAACGGGATGGAAGTAGACAGCGAATTTTAAAAGCAACGGTGATTAAGGAAATGGGGAAAAAGATTTAAAAATAGCAACGGCAAACTACAACAGAGGCCTAGAAAGAAAAGCTATAAAGCGATGGCACAGAAGGCAGAGAAGAAATAGTAAAAAAGGACAGCAAAGGGAATAAAAGCAGGCATAGAAACAACTTGTCAAACACGGTAGGCATTAGGGAAATAAAGGAAAAAATTATGACATCGGAACAGCAAAGTGAAACAGAGATGCAGAAAGAAAATTTAAAAAGCGAGGGCACTAAGGAACGACAAGAAATACTTTTAAAAACCCAGCAAAGGGCATAAAAGCGGGCGTCGAAAGAACATTTAAAAAGCGTGGGGGATTTGGGAAAGGAAGAGAAAAATGAGGAAATAGGGACCGCGAACTAAAAGAGACGTAGAAAGAGAATTTAAAAAACGACTGCGCTGAGGAAAGACGAGAAATAATTAAAAGAAGAGACAGCGAAATAAAGACAGCGAACGGGATAGAAGTAGAAAATGTAAAAAGCAATGGGGATTAGGGAAATAAACCAAAAGAATTTAAAAGCCGGGACAGCGAACTAAAAGAGATGCAGAAAGAAAATTTGAAAAGCCACGGCGCTAATAAAGACAAGAAATAACTAAAAAATAAAGACAGCGAACGGAATAAAAGCAGACGGAAAATTTTAGAAGCAAACAGGATTAGGGAAATAAGGAAGAAATTGAAGCGTAGCAACATTGACCTAAAACAGGTAGGTAGGGAAAAAAATCTAAAAAGCGATGGCACTGAGGCAAACCAAGAAAAAAATAACTGAAAAGACAGCAAACAGAGTAAAAGTAGACAGAAAAGTTAAAAAGCAACTAAGGGCACTAAGGAAAAACAAGAAAAAATACTTTAAAAATAAAGAACGTGAATGAGATAGAGGTAGAAAATTTAAAAAGCCAAGAGATTAAGAGAGGAAAGAACTAGACGAGAGGGAAAGCAAACTAAAATGCAGACATGGACAGAAAATCTAAAAGGCAACGGCACTAAGGAAAGACAAGAAATAATTAGAAAGAAAGATATTGAAGGGAAAAAAAGTAGGCGTAGAAAACACATTTTAAAAGCGATGGGAATTGTGGGGGAAAAGAGGGGGGAAAAAAACCAAACAGGGAGAGCAAACTAAAACAGAGGTTGAGAGAAAAATTTAAAAGCGGCGGCACTAAGGAAAGAGAAGAGATCATTAAAGAATAAAGGCAGTGAACGGCATAAAAGTCAAACAGAAAGTGTTAAAAGCCACAGGGATTAAAGAAATGAGGAAAAAATTTAAAAGTGGCGACGGCGAACTAAAACGGAGACGTCGAAAGAAAATCTAAAAAGCCATGGCACTAAGGAAAAATAATTAAAAACTAAAGACAGCGAACGAGATAAACGTAGAAAATTTTCAAAGCAAGGGGGATGAAGGAAATAAGGAAAGACTTTAAAAAATAGCAACGGCAAACTACAACGAAGACGCAGAAAGAAGATCTAAAAAGCGATGGCACAGAAGGCAGAGAAGAAATAATGGGAAAAAAAAGACAGCAAAGGGAATAAAAGTAGGCACAGAAAGAACATTTCAAGAGCAGACAGAGACAGAAAATTCAAAAAGCGAGGGCACGAAGGAAAGACAAGAAATAATTAAAAAAGAAAGGCAGACCAAAAAAAGACTGCAAACGGGATGGAAGTAGACAGCGAATTTTAAAAGCAACGGTGATTAAGGAAATGGGGAAAAAGATTTAAAAATAGCAACGGCAAACTACAACAGAGGCCTAGAAAGAAAAGCTATAAAGCGATGGCACAGAAGGCAGAGAAGAAATAGTAAAAAAGGACAGCAAAGGGAATAAAAGCAGGCATAGAAACAACTTGTCAAACACGGTAGGCATTAGGGAAATAAAGGAAAAAATTATGACATCGGAACAGCAAAGTGAAACAGAGATGCAGAAAGAAAATTTAAAAAGCGAGGGCACTACGGAACGACAAGAAATACTTTTAAAAACCCAGCAAAGGGCATAAAAGCGGGCGTCGAAAGAACATTTAAAAAGCGTGGGGGATTTGGGAAAGGAAGAGAAAAATGAGGAAATAGGGACCGCGAACTAAAAGAGACGTAGAAAGAGAATTTAAAAAACGACTGCGCTGAGGAAAGACGAGAAATAATTAAAAGAAGAGACAGCGAAATAAAGACAGCGAACGGGATAGAAGTAGAAAATGTAAAAAGCAATGGGGATTAGGGAAATAAACCAAAAGAATTTAAAAGCCGGGACAGCGAACTAAAAGAGATGCAGAAAGAAAATTTGAAAAGCCACGGCGCTAATAAAGACAAGAAATAACTAAAAAATAAAGACAGCGAACGGAATAAAAGCAGACGGAAAATTTTAGAAGCAAACAGGATTAGGGAAATAAGGAAGAAATTGAAGCGTAGCAACATTGACCTAAAACAGGTAGGTAGGGAAAAAAAAAATCTAAAAAGCGATGGCACTGAGGCAAACCAAGAAAAAATAACTGAAAAGACAGCAAACAGAGTAAAAGTAGACAGAAAAGTTAAAAAGCAACTAAGGGCACTAAGGAAAAACAAGAAAAAATACTTTAAAAATAAAGAACGTGAATGAGATAGAGGTAGAAAATTTAAAAAGCCAAGAGATGAAGAGAGGAAAGAACTAGACGAGAGGGAAAGCAAACTAAAATGCAGACATGGACAGAAAATCTAAAAGGCAACGGCACTAAGGAAAGACAAGAAATAATTAGAAAGAAAGATATTGAAGGGAAAAAAAGTAGGCGTAGAAAACACATTTTAAAAGCGATGGGAATTGTGGGGGAAAAGAGGGGGGAAAAAAACCAAACAGGGAGAGCAAACTAAAACAGAGGTTGAGAGAAAAATTTAAAAGCGGCGGCACTAAGGAAAGAGAAGAGATCATTAAAGAATAAAGGCAGTGAACGGCATAAAAGTCAAACAGAAAGTGTTAAAAGCCACAGGGATTAAAGAAATGAGGAAAAAATTTAAAAGTGGCGACGGCGAACTAAAACGGAGACGTCGAAAGAAAATCTAAAAAGCCATGGCACTAAGGAAAAATAATTAAAAACTAAAGACAGCGAACGAGATAAACGTAGAAAATTTTCAAAGCAAGGGGGATGAAGGAAATAAGGAAAGACTTTAAAAAATAGCAACGGCAAACTACAACGAAGACGCAGAAAGAAGATCTAAAAAGCGATGGCACAGAAGGCAGAGAAGAAATAATGGGAAAAAAAAGACAGCAAAGGGAATAAAAGTAGGCACAGAAAGAACATTTCAAGAGCAGACAGAGACAGAAAATTCAAAAAGCGAGGGCACGAAGGAAAGACAAGAAATAATTAAAAAAGAAAGGCAGACCAAAAAAAGACTGCAAACGGGATGGAAGTAGACAGCGAATTTTAAAAGCAACGGTGATTAAGGAAATGGGGAAAAAGATTTAAAAATAGCAACGGCAAACTACAACAGAGGCCTAGAAAGAAAAGCTATAAAGCGATGGCACAGAAGGCAGAGAAGAAATAGTAAAAAAGGACAGCAAAGGGAATAAAAGCAGGCATAGAAACAACTTGTCAAACACGGTAGGCATTAGGGAAATAAAGGAAAAAATTATGACATCGGAACAGCAAAGTGAAACAGAGATGCAGAAAGAAAATTTAAAAAGCGAGGGCACTAAGGAACGACAAGAAATACTTTTAAAAACCCAGCAAAGGGCATAAAAGCGGGCGTCGAAAGAACATTTAAAAAGCGTGGGGGATTTGGGAAAGGAAGAGAAAAATGAGGAAATAGGGACCGCGAACTAAGAGAGACGTAGAAAGAGAATTTAAAAAACGACTGCGCTGAGGAAAGACGAGAAATAATTAAAAGAAGAGACAGCGAAATAAAGACAGCGAACGGGATAGAAGTAGAAAATGTAAAAAGCAATGGGGATTAGGGAAATAAACCAAAAGAATTTAAAAGTCGGGACAGCGAACTAAAAGAGATGCAGAAAGAAAATTTGAAAAGCCACGGCGCTAATAAAGACAAGAAATAACTAAAAAATAAAGACAGCGAACGGAATAAAAGCAGACGGAAAATTTTAGAAGCAAACAGGATTAGGGAAATAAGGAAGAAATTGAAGCGTAGCAACATTGACCTAAAACAGGTAGGTAGGGAAAAAAATCTAAAAAGCGATGGCACTGAGGCAAACCAAGAAAAAAATAACTGAAAAGACAGCAAACAGAGTAAAAGTAGACAGAAAAGTTAAAAAGCAACTAAGGGCACTAAGGAAAAACAAGAAAAAATACTTTAAAAATAAAGAACGTGAATGAGATAGAGGTAGAAAATTTAAAAAGCCAAGAGATTAAGAGAGGAAAGAACTAGACGAGAGGGAAAGCAAACTAAAATGCAGACGTGGACAGAAAATCTAAAAGGCAACGGCACTAAGGAAAGACAAGAAATAATTAGAAAGAAAGATATTGAAGGGAAAAAAAGTAGGCGTAGAAAACACATTTTAAAAGCGATGGGAATTGTGGGGGAAAAGAGGGGGGAAAAAAACCAAACAGGGAGAGCAAACTAAAACAGAGGTTGAGAGAAAAATTTAAAAGCGGCGGCACTAAGGAAAGAGAAGAGATCATTAAAGAATAAAGGCAGTGAACGGCATAAAAGTCAAACAGAAAGTGTTAAAAGCCACAGGGATTAAAGAAATGAGGAAAAAATTTAAAAGTGGCGACGGCGAACTAAAACGGAGACGTCGAAAGAAAATCTAAAAAGCCATGGCACTAAGGAAAAATAATTAAAAACTAAAGACAGCGAACGAGATAAACGTAGAAAATTTTCAAAGCAAGGGGGATGAAGGAAATAAGGAAAAACTTTAAAAAATAGCAACGGCAAACTACAACGAAGACGCAGAAAGAAGATCTAAAAAGCGATGGCACAGAAGGCAGAGAAGAAATAATGGGAAAAAAAAGACAGCAAAGGGAATAAAAGTAGGCACAGAAAGAACATTTCAAGAGCAGACAGAGACAGAAAATTCAAAAAGCGAGGGCACGAAGGAAAGACAAGAAATAATTAAAAAAGAAAGGCAGACCAAAAAAAGACTGCAAACGGGATGGAAGTAGACAGCGAATTTTAAAAGCAACGGTGATTAAGGAAATGGGGAAAAAGATTTAAAAATAGCAACGGCAAACTACAACAGAGGCCTAGAAAGAAAAGCTATAAAGCGATGGCACAGAAGGCAGAGAAGAAATAGTAAAAAAGGACAGCAAAGGGAATAAAAGCAGGCATAGAAACAACTTGTCAAACACGGTAGGCATTAGGGAAATAAAGGAAAAAATTATGACATCGGAACAGCAAAGTGAAACAGAGATGCAGAAAGAAAATTTAAAAAGCGAGGGCACTAAGGAACGACAAGAAATACTTTTAAAAACCCAGCAAAGGGCATAAAAGCGGGCGTCGAAAGAACATTTAAAAAGCGTGGGGGATTTGGGAAAGGAAGAGAAAAATGAGGAAATAGGGACCGCGAACTAAAAGAGACGTAGAAAGAGAATTTAAAAAACGACTGCGCTGAGGAAAGACGAGAAATAATTAAAAGAAGAGACAGCGAAATAAAGACAGCGAACGGGATAGAAGTAGAAAATGTAAAAAGCAATGGGGATTAGGGAACTAAACCAAAAGAATTTAAAAGCCGGGACAGCGAACTAAAAGAGATGCAGAAAGAAAATTTGAAAAGCCACGGCGCTAATAAAGACAAGAAATAACTAAAAAATAAAGACAGCGAACGGAATAAAAGCAGACGGAAAATTTTAGAAGCAAACAGGATTAGGGAAATAAGGAAGAAATTGAAGCGTAGCAACATTGACCTAAAACAGGTAGGTAGGGAAAAAAATCTAAAAAGCGATGGCACTGAGGCAAACCAAGAAAAAAATAACTGAAAAGACAGCAAACAGAGTAAAAGTAGACAGAAAAGTTAAAAAGCAACTAAGGGCACTAAGGAAAAACAAGAAAAAATACTTTAAAAATAAAGAACGTGAATGAGATAGAGGTAGAAAATTTAAAAAGCCAAGAGATTAAGAGAGGAAAGAACTAGACGAGAGGGAAAGCAAACTAAAATGCAGACATGGACAGAAAATCTAAAAGGCAACGGCACTAAGGAAAGACAAGAAATAATTAGAAAGAAAGATATCGAAGGGAAAAAAAGTAGGCGTAGAAAACACATTTTAAAAGCGATGGGAATTGTGGGGGAAAAGAGGGGGGAAAAAAACCAAACAGGGAGAGCAAACTAAAACAGAGGTTGAGAGAAAAATTTAAAAGCGGCGGCACTAAGGAAAGCGAAGAGATCATTAAAGAATAAAGGCAGTGAACGGCATAAAAGTCAAACAGAAAGTGTTAAAAGCCACAGGGATTAATGAAATGAGGAAAAAATTTAAAAGTGGCGACGGCGAACTAAAACGGAGACGTCGAAAGAAAATCTAAAAAGCCATGGCACTAAGGAAAAATAATTAAAAACTAAAGACAGCGAACGAGATAAACGTAGAAAATTTTCAAAGCAAGGGGGATGAAGGAAATAAGGAAAAACTTTAAAAAATAGCAACGGCAAACTACAACGAAGACGCAGAAAGAAGATCTAAAAAGCGATGGCACAGAAGGCAGAGAAGAAATAATGGGAAAAAAAAGACAGCAAAGGGAATAAAAGTAGGCACAGAAAGAACATTTCAAGAGCAGACAGAGACAGAAAATTCAAAAAGCGAGGGCACGAAGGAAAGACAAGAAATAATTAAAAAAGAAAGGCAGACCAAAAAAAGACTGCAAACGGGATGGAAGTAGACAGCGAATTTTAAAAGCAACGGTGATTAAGGAAATGGGGAAAAAGATTTAAAAATAGCAACGGCAAACTACAACAGAGGCCTAGAAAGAAAAGCTATAAAGCGATGGCACAGAAGGCAGAGAAGAAATAGTAAAAAAGGACAGCAAAGGGAATAAAAGCAGGCATAGAAACAACTTGTCAAACACGGTAGGCATTAGGGAAATAAAGGAAAAAATTATGACATCGGAACAGCAAAGTGAAACAGAGATGCAGAAAGAAAATTTAAAAAGCGAGGGCACTACGGAACGACAAGAAATACTTTTAAAAACCCAGCAAAGGGCATAAAAGCGGGCGTCGAAAGAACATTTAAAAAGCGTGGGGGATTTGGGAAAGGAAGAGAAAAATGAGGAAATAGGGACCGCGAACTAAAAGAGACGTAGAAAGAGAATTTAAAAAACGACTGCGCTGAGGAAAGACGAGAAATAATTAAAAGAAGAGACAGCGAAATAAAGACAGCGAACGGGATAGAAGTAGAAAATGTAAAAAGCAATGGGGATTAGGGAAATAAACCAAAAGAATTTAAAAGCCGGGACAGCGAACTAAAAGAGATGCAGAAAGAAAATTTGAAAAGCCACGGCGCTAATAAAGACAAGAAATAACTAAAAAATAAAGACAGCGAACGGAATAAAAGCAGACGGAAAATTTTAGAAGCAAACAGGATTAGGGAAATAAGGAAGAAATTGAAGCGTAGCAACATTGACCTAAAACAGGTAGGTAGGGAAAAAAATCTAAAAAGCGATGGCACTGAGGAAAGAGAAGAAATCATTAAAGAATAAAGGCAGTGAACGGCATAAAAGTCAAACAGAAAGTGTTAAAAGCCACAGGGATTAAAGAAATGAGGGAAAAAATTTAAAAGTGGCGACGGCGAACTAAAACGGAGACGTCGAAAGAAAATCTAAAAAGCCACGGCACTAGGAAAACCAAGGAAAAATAATTAAAAACTAAAGACAGCGAACGAGATAAACATAGAAAATTTTCAAAGCAAGGGGGATGAAGGAAATAAGGAAAGACTTTAAAAAATAGCAACGGCAAACTACAACGAAGACGCAGAAAGAAGATCTAAAAAGCGATGGCACAGAAGGCAGAGAAGAAATAATGGAAAAAAAAAAGACAGCAAAGGGAATAAAAGTAGGCACAGAAAGAACATTTCAAGAGCAGACAGAGACAGAAAATTCAAAAAGGCGAGGGCACGAAGGAAAGACAAGAAATAATTAAAAAAGAAAGGCAGACCAAAAAAAGACTGCAAACGGGATGGAAGTAGACAGCGAATTTTAAAAGCAACGGTGATTAAGGAAATGGGGAAAAAGATTTAAAAATAGCAACGGCAAACTACAACAGAGGCCTAGAAAGAAAAGCTATAAAGCGACTGCACATAAGAAAGAGAAGAAATAGTAAAAAAGGACAGCAAAGGGAATAAAAGCAGGCATAGAAACAAGTTGTCAAACGCAGTAGGCATTAGGGAAATAAAGGAAAAAAAAATATGCTTGCTGGCAGGGCAGGGTGAGGGGCAGAGCAGCCCTTCACGCTGGGCAAGCGCTGCTCAGCTGTAACTAACACATCTCCCTGTGCTATCAATGCTGTCTTCAGCACAACCCCAAAACGTAGCCCCGTACCAGCTACTGTGAAGAAAACTAACTCTATCCCATCCAAAACCAGCACACACAGAAATAAAATTTAACAAGTTGTGCTACAGGGAACACAGGAAAAAAAAAATTAAAAAGGGGGACAGAAAACTAGATAAACGGAGGCGTAGAAAGTAAGTTTAAAAAGTGATGGTGGTACCGGAGAGACAGGAACACAATGAAAAACAGGCACAGCAAACATAATAAATGTTGATATAGAAAGAAAATGTAATAAGCGATGGCGTTAAGAAAGACAAGAAAAATACTTAAAAATAAGGATAGGGTAAAAAAAAAAATTAGAGACTCACATGGAAAGAAAATTTTTTTGAAGTGACGTGGAACACGACAGACAGGAATAAATTCAAACATGTGGATAGGGAGCTTGATAAAAGTAGACATAGAATGGAAACTGAAAAAGCAATGGGGTTCCAGACAGACAGGAAAAAAATTAAAAATAAAAAGACAGTGAATTGGTTAAAGTAGGCACAGAAAGAAAATTTTAAAAGCCACTGGGTAAAGGACAACCGGGGGGGGGGGGGGGGGGGGGGGGGGGAATTTGAAACAAAAAATTGGGGTCAAAGTTGACATGGCAAGAAAGTTTCAAAAGCAAAGGCAATAAAGAAAGACCAGAAAAAAAATTGTAAAATAGGGGTAGGGTGATGAGAGGGAGACACAGGAAGAAAATTATAAAAGCAAAGGCATTAAGGAAAGACAAGAACAAGTTACAAAATAGAAAAGGGAGAAATACACAGAGAGACATAGAAAACTTCAAAAGCAATGGGGTACACGACAGACAGGAAACAAATAAAAAAGACAGACAGTGAATTGGTTAAAGTAGACATGGAAAGAAATTTCAAAAGCGACGAGGTACAGGATAAACAGGAAAACATAAAAAATAGGGAGAGCGAAGTGGATAAACTTTGACATAGAAAGAAAACTTAGAATGCGACGGCTTTAAGGAAAGACAAGAATAAATAGAAAATAAGAACACGGGAAAAAAAGAGACATGCCTAAAAGTAAATTTGAAAAGCAACGGGATACATGACACAGGAAAGGATTAAAAAATATGGATGGGGAGCTTGACAAAAGTAGACATAAAAAGAAAAATTGAAGCAGCAACAGAGTACAGGACAGACAGGAGAGAATTAGAAAATAAAGATGGTGGTCTGGACAAAAGTGGCCACAGAAACAAAACTTAAAATTGACAGAGTATAGTATAGATGGCAAAAAATTAAGAGAGAAGGACAGGAAACTAAATAAGTGGAGACCTAGAAAGAAAATATTTAAAGCAACCGGGTACAGGACCAAGAGGGAGGAATTAAAAAATAGGGACAGGGAATCAGATAGAGGGAGGCAGAAAGAAATTTTAAAGAAGTGACGGGCTACAAGAAACACAGGAAATATAAGAACAGGGGCAGAAGAGAAGGAAGCGTTGAAAGAAGAGTTTAAAAGTGACAGGGTATATGGAAAAATGGGAGGAATTAAAATTTAGGGAAAGGGAACCCGATAAAGGCAACTGTTGAAAGAGAAATTAATGGAGGCACCAGAGGATGCTAAGAGCACTCTGAGGCACTAACAAACCCGAGGAAGGGTTTCTGAGGGAACGAGAGAGGATCAAAGTCCGTGACGGAGCTAAAACAGGGCTGCAGTACACAAAGGTGGTCTCGGGAGGCACGGTGACTGGGAGTGTTACCGTAAGTCGGCAAGATACGAACTTTCTAAGACTCAATTTGAAGTGTAGAAAGCAGGCACTTCTTTATTGCAGCACTGGACGCACAGGGGATCGCTCCACCTAGTGTGCGTGCTTACTTTCTCCACTGTAGTAATTATACACAATCAAAAGAGACATATTCACCGTATTTCCAAGAAATGATTATCATATTCATATGATTTCCAGAAACTCATTAATATACGTAAATACTCGTGACACATGCGCCTTCAGGTACACAGGTGGTCGTCTGAGGTCCTCTGGTGGTCGTCCATAGTCTTCCTCACGGTGTCCGCTAGTTTGAATCCGATCTTTGCGCATGCTCAGCTCAGTTGCAAAGGCCATTCTTGGAATCTTGTAAAGTTTTTCTCAGTTTACTGGACCAGGCCTACAACTTACCACCCTCTTGACAAGCGAATCCTGCTCCTTCACAATGCCACATTGTTCAACAGTTAGTTTATAATTAAACCAGATATGTAAATCATACCTAGTTACATTACACAAAATACATGGTTTTATTTTCCTTAATTGCTCTCTTATACAATTCTATCAATATCTACACTTAAATGAATCATTTATCATGTCTATTAATATCTACTGATTGGCATCCTTGATTCTTTAATCAAGATGGGAAGGGTGAAAGGATTTCCAAGCAGCATCACTGGTGCATAACAGGTTCCTATAATTACAGAACTCAACAAAACTTTCTCTATTCAATTCTTCATTGTTTCATCCTTGACCCGAAACAGAGACTACTTGGTAAGGGTCCTGTGGTTGCAAGTTTCAGAACAAACAACATTCTAACATTCTACTTCTATCATAACTAAATTTAGTGATTTTACAACAGGAGCAGAGAGGTCATGAAAGGCTCGGAGACATAAGAGAGATTAAAAGGGAGGCAGAGTGCTACCACAATGCTGTGGAGCACAAGGAGGGTCTCGGGAGGCATCCTAGATGGCAGAGAGAAGAAAAAGAATGCTCTCTTTTGAGAGCAGAGTTCTTAGGAGAGGTGCGATTGCAACAGAACGGGTCCAAAGGGGGCTTAGAGAGCTAAAAGTGTGCTGCAGAGAACATCAGGAGGCATCATGACAGTAGCAGAGGGGTTCTGAGACGGACAGACAAAAGAAGGCTTGAGGACATGATGAAGTCGTCCAGAGGGGATTTGAACAGACTACAGATATCCTCAGGGGACCAGGGACTGAACAGAGGTATCCTAGCAAGCACAGAAGACAACGTGAGTGTTCTGGAGATGAAAGACGGCATCGGGAAGGTTCCCAGGGAGCGAGAAGGGCACCAAGTGTGCTACAGAGCCAAAAGAGAGCTGTGGGGCACGAGGCTGTGCTCGGGAGACACGATGACGGCAGGAGAAGGGTGCCGAGAGTGAAAGAGAAAGTGACTCTGGGACCCAATGCCAAACTCGGGAAGGTGTCCCAGCAACGTACAGATGTGCTCAGGGGATGAGCGACGGAATGGAGACAACCTAGATGGCGTTGAGTAAGGTAAAAGAGCCGTGGGGCACAGAGACAGCCTGAGGAAGGGTTCTGTCTGAATAGGAGAGATACAAAGAGGGCTGCAGAGCTCCAGGGGTGCCGTGGGGCACGAGGACAGTCTCGGGAGGCGTCGCGACAGGAACGAGAGGGCTGGGGGCGCGGCTGAGCATGGACAGAGAGACAAGCAAAGGATTGCTGACACAATGAGGTACTCCAGAGGGGATCTGAACAGAGTACAGACGTACTCAGGGGACCAGGGACCAAACGGAGGCATCGGACATGGCAGAGGGGAAGGTGAGAAAGTGCTCTGGGGCAAAATGAAAGCCTGAGGAGGAGTTGTCTCTGGATAAGAAAGACACAACGCCTGCTGCAGAACTGAAGGATGGCCATGGAGTGCAAGGACGCTCACAGGAAGCATTGGGACAGAGATAGAGGGGTGCTGAGGTGGCCAGAGAGAAGGCTCGAGGGCACAAAGGGACTCGGGAGGGGATTTGAACACAGTACAGATGTTGTGAGGGAGACTCTGACCCATTGGAGGCCGTCGAGATGGAGGAGAGGACAAAAACACTACTCTGAGGAAGAAGGATAACCTGAGATGTTCTAACAAACCAAGGGGGTACGAATTACACTCCAGAAATAAAAGCGTGCCGAGGAGACCGTCTAAAGCCTCGGGATGAACTGAGAGAAGAGAAAAAAATAAGACACAAAGAAAACTTAAAAGGCGACAAGGTACGTGACAAACAAAAAAGAATTAAAAGCCAGGGATGTACAGTTTGTTAAAGGTAGACATAGAAAGAAAATTTAAAAGCAAAATGGGACAAGGCAGAGGAGAACAAAATGTAAAATAGGGACAGAAGCTAGATAAAAGTAGGCATAGAAAAAAAATTGAAAAATGAAGGCATTAAAGGAGGAAAACGTTAAAAACAGGGACAACAAACTAAATAAACAGCGACATAGAAAGAAAATTGAAAAATTGAGAGAGTACCCAAAAGACAAGAGAGAATTTAAAAATAGGGACAGGAACTGTATGAAAGCAAACGTAGAAAAAAATTTAAAAAGCAAAAAGATTGAGGAAATAAAGGAAAAGACTAATCATGGTGACATATAGACATAGAGAGAAAATACAAAAAGCGAGGGCACGAAGGAAAGACAAGAAATGATTAAAAAAAAGGTAGACAAAAAAAGACTGCGAACGGGATGAAAGTAGACAGCGTATTTTAAAAGCAACGGTGATTAAGGAAATAAAGGAAAATAGTACAAAATCGGAACAGCACACTAAAACAGACGTAGAAAGAAAATTTAAAAAGCGACAGCACTAAGGAAAGACTAAGGAATTAAAATTTAGGGAAAGGGAACCCAATAAAGGGAATTGTTGAAAGAGAAATTAAATCGCGATGGGGTACGAGAAATACAGGGAAGAATTAAAAAAAAAAATTCAGGAAAAGGAGCCAGGTAGAGGGAGACGTAGAAGGAATTTTAAAAAGCAACTGAGTACAAGAAACATAGACAAGAATTAAAACATAGGGACAGGGAGATGGATGGAGGGCAAAGCAGACAGAATATTTTAACAGTGATCGGGTACAAGAAACACAGGAGTGTTAAAAAACCAGGGACTGGGAGGTGGATAGAAGGAAACATAGAAAGAAAATTTAAAAAGCGATGGGGACCAGGAGAGTGAAAGAAATTAAAAAATAGGGACAGGGTGTTGGAGAGAGGTAAACATAGAAAGACAACTTAAAATGCAACGGGGTACAAGGAACACAGGAAAGCATTAAAAAGTAGGACGAGGGAGCTGCCGAGAGGAAAACAGAGAACAAAACATCGATAGGTGAAGTGGTACAGGGCAGAGTTGGCAGAAGAGTGACAAGTTTTGGGGAGGCAGACAGGCAGGTGGGCTGGCAGAGAGGGAGACAGAAGCAGGGACAGGCAGGGAGGCAGGCAGAGAGCCGGGGAAGGGCGGCAGAGGTGGGCCGGGACGCACACGAGGGAACATGTGACTCACCGCAGCTCCTGGCACTGGCAGGAGACCTTCACCACCCCAAGGCTTTTCAGTCTGCCTCAGCAGCAGGCGCCTCGATGCTCCTCCGCTCTGAGGCTTCCCAGTGGCTCACACATGCAGCCAATGGAGGCACCGAGCTCCCAGCACTGTGTGCTGGTGGTGCCTTCTGTCAGGGACGGCTCGGTGAGATCCTTCATTGCTGCAGGGACTGGCCATGCCCGGCCAGAGGCACCTGCCTGCGGGGCCCCCTCAGATTCCCTCCTCAGCCAGCTCCCCTTTGGCAGCTCCCTCAGGAAGGCATGCCCTGGTGGCAGCCCCCTTTACAGCTAGAGCCCCTTCACACAGCAGGGCCAGCCCCACCCTCAGCCTCACTGGCCACACCTGGGACTGCCCCAGCTCCAGGCCCAGCTGGAGCCCATTGGCAACAGGGGCCCCTGCCAAAGCCCCCAGCACATCCCCCCCTCCCTGCACCTGTCCACAGCCACGAGCTCTGCACCCAGGGGCTGCAAACACATCCAGGGGCACAGAGGAGGCAGGAAAAGCGTATTCATTAAAGCACATCATAGGGAATCCCGGCAGTGAGCTGGCTCCAAGGCTCAGCGCCCCAAGGCAGCAGGACAGAGGGAAACAAGGGAAGCGGAAAGCGGAAGGAAGGTAGAGAAGAGGTGTGGGACAGGGAGCCAGAAAATGGGATGCTGGGAACAAAAAAAGAGGGACAGGGAGCCGCACGAGGGTGGAGAGAGAGAGAAATGGAGGGCAACGAGGAGGAGGAGGATGGAGAGATGGAGCACGAGAACCAGAGGAACAGGGAGATGGAGCCATAAACAAGAGGGGGAGGGAGCAGGGGTGAGAGATGGAAGGGTCCGAGCAGGATGACAGGACAGCAGAGAGGGACAGAGAGGAGGAGACACCCACAGGCAGGAGACAGAGAGACGGAGGAGGGGGATTTTTCCACGGTAGGGAACTGGATAAGCCAAGGGATTAAGAGAGGAAAAAAATCAAAGAAGAGAGACAGTGATCAAAATAAACAGAGGCATACGAAGAAAATTTATTAAGTGAAGCGCAGGCTGCAGGACAGACAGGAAAGAATTAACAAATCAACACATTGGATACAATAAAATTAGATATCGAAAAAACTAAAAAGCCACCTCTATTAGGAAAGACAAGAAAAAACTAAAAAATAAAGAAAGGATGGCAAAGAGGGAGAGACACATACAAAGTACATTGAAAAAGCAACGGGCTACACAACATACTGAAAACTGCTGAAAAATACGGATAGGAAGCTTGACACAGAAAGACAATTATTTCAAAAGCAACTAGGTAGAGGACTAGCAGGAAACAATTGGGGAAAAAAAAAAAGACAGCAAACTAGATAAAAGTAGATAAAAGAAGCAAAACTTTCAAAGCCAAGGGACTAAGAGAGAAAAGCATTAAAAAAATAGCAATTGCAAACTAAACAAAGAGAGACCAAAATTGTAAAGAGCAACTGCACTAAGGAAAGACAAGAAACAATTAAAAAATAAAGACAGTGAATGGGATAAAGGTAGACAGAAAATTTTAAAAGCAACAGGGTTTAGGGAAATAGAGAAAAGAATTAAAAATAGGGACAGCAAACTAAGATGGTGACGTACGACGAAAATCTAAAAAGCGACGGCACTAATGAAAGGCAAGCAACAATTAAAACCGTAGACGGGATGAAAGCAGACTGAAAATCTTAAAAGCAATGGGGACTGAAGAAATGACGAAAAAATTTAAAAAAAGGGACGGTGAACTAAACCGGAGGTGTAGAAAGAAAATCTAAAAAGCAACGGCACTGAGGAAAGTAAAGAAATAATGAGAAATGAAGATAACGAAGGGAATAAAAGGAGGCCTAGAACTAACATTAAAAAAGCGAGGGGGATTAGGGAAATAAAGGGAAAAAATAAAAGATAGGGACAGTAAACTAAGAGAGATGTAGAAAAAAACTTTAAAAAGCAAGGGCACTAGGGAAAGAGAAGAAAAAATTAACAGAAAACGCAGCAAAATAAAGACAGCAAACATGATAAAAGTAGAAAATTTAAAAGCGACGGGGATTACGGAAATAAATGGAAAAAAATTTAAAAACAGGAACAGCAAACTGAAACAGATGTAGCAAGAAAATTTATAAAGGGCCGGCACAAAGGAAAGCTAAGTAACAATTAAAAAATAAAGATGCCAAACAGGATAAAATTAGACAGAAAATTGTAAAAGCAAGAGGGATTAAGGAAATAAGGGAAAAATTAAAACACAGCAACATTGAACTAAAATGGAGACGTAGAAAGCAATTTTAAAAGCCTACAGCACAAAGGACAGGCAAGACAGAATTAAAACTAAAGACATCGAAGGGAAAAAAAGTAGGCATAGAAAACACATTTTAAAAGCGATGGGAATTAGGGGGGGGAAGGAAAAAAAAAGGTAGGCATTAGGGAAATAAAGGAAAAAATTATGACATCGGAACAGCAAAGTGAAACAGAGATGCAGAAAGAAAATTTAAAAAGCGAGGGCACTACGGAACGACAAGAAATACTTTTAAAAACCCAGCAAAGGGCATAAAAGCGGGCGTCGAAAGAACATTTAAAAAGCGTGGGGGATTTGGGAAAGGAAGAGAAAAATGAGGAAATAGGGACCCGCGAACTAAAAGAGACGTAGAAAGAGAATTTAAAAAACGACTGCGCTGAGGAAAGACGAGAAATAATTAAAAGAAGAGACAGCGAAATAAAGACAGCGAACGGGATAGAAGTAGAAAATGTAAAAAGCAATGGGGATTAGGGAAATAAACCAAAAGAATTTAAAAGCCGGGACAGCGAACTAAAAGAGATGCAGAAAGAAAATTTGAAAAGCCACGGCGCTAATAAAGACAAGAAATAACTAAAAAATAAAGACAGCGAACGGAATAAAAGCAGACGGAAAATTTTAGAAGCAAACAGGATTAGGGAAATAAGGAAGAAATTGAAGCGTAGCAACATTGACCTAAAACAGGTAGGTAGGGAAAAAAATCTAAAAAGCGATGGCACTGAGGCAAACCAAGAAAAAATAACTGAAAAGACAGCAAACAGAGTAAAAGTAGACAGAAAAGTTAAAAAGCAACTAAGGGCACTAAGGAAAAACAAGAAAAAATACTTTAAAAATAAAGAACGTGAATGAGATAGAGGTAGAAAATTTAAAAAGCCAAGAGATTAAGAGAGGAAAGAACTAGACGAGAGGGAAAGCAAACTAAAATGCAGACATGGACAGAAAATCTAAAAGGCAACGGCACTAAGGAAAGACAAGAAATAATTAGAAAGAAAGATATCGAAGGGAAAAAAAGTAGGCGTAGAAAACACATTTTAAAAGCGATGGGAATTGTGGGGGAAAAGAGGGGGAAAAAAAACCAAACAGGGAGAGCAAACTAAAACAGAGGTTGAGAGAAAAATTTAAAAGCGGCGGCACTAAGGAAAGAGAAGAGATCATTAAAGAATAAAGGCAGTGAACGGCATAAAAGTCAAACAGAAAGTGTTAAAAGCCACAGGGATTAAAGAAATGAGGAAAAAATTTAAAAGTGGCGACGGCGAACTAAAACAGAGACGTCGAAAGAAAATCTAAAAAGCCATGGCACTAAGGAAAAATAATTAAAAACTAAAGACAGCGAACGAGATAAACGTAGAAAATTTTCAAAGCAAGGGGGATGAAGGAAATAAGGAAAAACTTTAAAAAATAGGAACGGCAAACTACAACGAAGACGCAGAAAGAAGATCTAAAAAGCGATGGCACAGAAGGCAGAGAAGAAATAATGGGAAAAAAAAGACAGCAAAGGGAATAAAAGTAGGCACAGAAAGAACATTTCAAGAGCAGACAGAGACAGAAAATTCAAAAAGCGAGGGCACAAAGGAAAGGCAAGAAATAATTAAAAAAGAAAGGCAGACAAAAAAAAGACTGCAAACGGGATGGAAGTAGACAGCGAATTTTAAAAGCAACGGTGATTAAGGAAATGGGGAAAAAGATTTAAAAATAGCAACAGCAAACTACAACAGAGGCCTAGAAAGAAAAGCTATAAAGCGATGGCACAGAAGGCAGAGAAGAAATAGTAAAAAAGGACAGCAAAGGGAATAAAAGCAGGCATAGAAACAACTTGTCAAACACGGTAGGCATTAGGGAAATAAAGGAAAAAATTATGACATCGGAACAGCAAAGTGAAAGAGAGATGCAGAAAGAAAATTTAAAAAGCGAGGGCACTACGGAACGACAAGAAATACTTTTAAAAACCCAGCAAAGGGCATAAAAGCGGGCGTCGAAAGAACATTTAAAAAGCGTGGGGGATTTGGGAAAGGAAGAGAAAAATGAGGAAATAGGGACCGCGAACTAAAAGAGACGTAGAAAGAGAATTTAAAAAACGACTGCGCTGAGGAAAGACGAGAAATAATTAAAAGAAGAGACAGCGAAATAAAGACAGCGAACGGGATAGAAGTAGAAAATGTAAAAAGCAATGGGGATTAGGGAAATAAACCAAAAGAATTTAAAAGCCGGGACAGCGAACTAAAAGAGATGTAGAAAGAAAATTTGAAAAGCCACGGCGCTAATAAAGACAAGAAATAACTAAAAAATAAAGACAGCGAACGGAATAAAAGCAGACGGAAAATTTTAGAAGCAAACAGGATTAGGGAAATAAGGAAGAAATTGAAGCGTAGCAACATTGACCTAAAACAGGTAGGTAGGGAAAAAAATCTAAAAAGCGATGGCACTGAGGCAAACCAAGAAAAAATAACTGAAAAGACAGCAAACAGAGTAAAAGTAGACAGAAAAGTTAAAAAGCAACTAAGGGCACTAAGGAAAAACAAGAAAAAATACTTTAAAAATAAAGAACGTGAATGAGAGAGAGGTAGAAAATTTAAAAAGCCAAGAGATTAAGAGAGGAAAGAACTAGACGAGAGGGAAAGCAAACTAAAATGCAGACATGGACAGAAAATCTAAAAGGCAACGGCACTAAGGAAAGACAAGAAATAATTAGAAAGATATTGAAGGGAAAAAAAGTAGGCGTAGAAAACACATTTTAAAAGCGATGGGAATTGTGGGGGAAAAGAGGGGGGAAAAAAAACCAAACAGGGAGAGCAAACTAAAACAGAGGTTGAGAGAAAAATTTAAAAGCGGCGGCACTAAGGAAAGAGAAGAAATCATTAAAGAATAAAGGCAGTGAACGGCATAAAAGTCAAACAGAAAGTGTTAAAAGCAGCGGGGATTAAAGAAATGAGGAAAAAATTTAAAAGTGGCGACGGCGAACTAAAACGGAGACGTCGAAAGAAAATCTAA
Source organism: Gavia stellata (assembly GCF_030936135.1). Classification (NCBI taxonomy): domain Eukaryota; kingdom Metazoa; phylum Chordata; class Aves; order Gaviiformes; family Gaviidae; genus Gavia; species Gavia stellata. The sequence goes on along the minus strand of NW_026776611.1, from coordinate 17,702 downwards.
AAAGCCATGGCACTAAGGAAAAATAATTAAAAACTAAAGACAGCGAACGAGAGAAACGTAGAAAATTTTCAAAGCAAGGGGGATGAAGGAAATAAGGAAAAACTTTAAAAAATAGCAACGGCAAACTACAACGAAGACGCAGAAAGAAGACCTAAAAAGCGATGGCACAGAAGGCAGAGAAGAAATAATGGGAAAAAAAAGACAGCAAAGGGAATAAAAGTAGGCACAGAAAGAACATTTCAAGAGCAGACAGAGACAGAAAATTCAAAAAGCGAGGGCACGAAGGAAAGGCAAGAAATAATTAAAAAAGGAAGGCAGACAAAAAAAGACTGCAAACGGGATGGAAGTAGACAGCGAATTTTAAAAGCAACGGTGATTAAGGAAATGGGGAAAAAGATTTAAAAATAGCAACGGCAAACTACAACAGAGGCCTAGAAAGAAAAGCTATAAAGCGATGGCACAGAAGGCAGAGAAGAAATAGTAAAAAAGGACAGCAAAGGGAATAAAAGCAGGCATAGAAACAACTTGTCAAACACGGTAGGCATTAGGGAAATAAAGGAAAAAATTATGACATCGGAACAGCAAAGTGAAACAGAGATGCAGAAAGAAAATTTAAAAAGCGAGGGCACTAAGGAACGACAAGAAATACTTTTAAAAACCCAGCAAAGGGCATAAAAGCGGGCGTCGAAAGAACATTTAAAAAGCGTGGGGGATTTGGGAAAGGAAGAGAAAAATGAGGAAATAGGGACCGCGAACTAAAAGAGACGTAGAAAGAGAATTTAAAAAACGACTGCGCTGAGGAAAGACGAGAAATAATTAAAAGAAGAGACAGCGAAATAAAGACAGCGAACGGGATAGAAGTAGAAAATGTAAAAAGCAATGGGGATTAGGGAAATAAACCAAAAGAATTTAAAAGCCGGGACAGCGAACTAAAAGAGATGTAGAAAGAAAATTTGAAAAGCCACGGCGCTAATAAAGACAAGAAATAACTAAAAAATAAAGACAGCGAACGGAATAAAAGCAGACGGAAAATTTTAGAAGCAAACAGGATTAGGGAAATAAGGAAGAAATTGAAGCGTAGCAACATTGACCTAAAACAGGTAGGTAGGGAAAAAAATCTAAAAAGCGATGGCACTGAGGCAAACCAAGAAAAAATAACTGAAAAGACAGCAAACAGAGTAAAAGTAGACAGAAAAGTTAAAAAGCAACTAAGGGCACTAAGGAAAAACAAGAAAAAATACTTTAAAAATAAAGAACGTGAATGAGATAGAGGTAGAAAATTTAAAAAGCCAAGAGATTAAGAGAGGAAAGAACTAGACGAGAGGGAAAGCAAACTAAAATGCAGACATGGACAGAAAATCTAAAAGGCAACGGCACTAAGGAAAGACAAGAAATAATTAGAAAGAAAGATATCGAAGGGAAAAAAAGTAGGCGTAGAAAACACATTTTAAAAGCGATGGGAATTGTGGGGGAAAAGAGGGGGAAAAAAAACCAAACAGGGAGAGCAAACTAAAACAGAGGTTGAGAGAAAAATTTAAAAGCGGCGGCACTAAGGAAAGAGAAGAGATCATTAAAGAATAAAGGCAGTGAACGGCATAAAAGTCAAACAGAAAGTGTTAAAAGCCACAGGGATTAAAGAAATGAGGAAAAAATTTAAAAGTGGCGACGGCGAACTAAAACGGAGACGTCGAAAGAAAATCTAAAAAGCCATGGCACTAAGGAAAAATAATTAAAAACTAAAGACAGCGAACGAGATAAACGTAGAAAATTTTCAAAGCAAGGGGGATGAAGGAAATAAGGAAAAACTTTAAAAAATAGCAACGGCAAACTACAACGAAGACGCAGAAAGAAGATCTAAAAAGCGATGGCACAGAAGGCAGAGAAGAAATAATGGGGAAAAAAAGACAGCAAAGGGAATAAAAGTAGGCACAGAAAGAACATTTCAAGAGCAGACAGAGACAGAAAATTCAAAAAGCGAGGGCACGAAGGAAAGACAAGAAATAATTAAAAAAGAAAGGCAGACAAAAAAAGACTGCAAACGGGATGGAAGTAGACAGCGAATTTTAAAAGCAACGGCGATTAAGGAAATGGGGAAAAAGATTTAAAAATAGCAACGGCAAACTACAACAGAGGCCTAGAAAGAAAAGCTATAAAGCGATGGCACAGAAGGCAGAAAAGAAATAGTAAAAAAGGACAGCAAAGGGAATAAAAGCAGGCATAGAAACAACTTGTCAAACACGGTAGGCATTAGGGAAATAAAGGAAAAAATTATGACATCGGAACAGCAAAGTGAAAGAGAGATGCAGAAAGAAAATTTAAAAAGCGAGGGCACTAAGGAACGACAAGAAATACTTTTAAAAACCCAGCAAAGGGCATAAAAGCGGGCGTCGAAAGAACATTTAAAAAGCGTGGGGGATTTGGGAAAGGAAGAGAAAAATGAGGAAATAGGGACCGCGAACTAAAAGAGACGTAGAAAGAGAATTTAAAAAACGACTGCGCTGAGGAAAGACGAGAAATAATTAAAAGAAGAGACAGCGAAATAAAGACAGCGAACGGGATAGAAGTAGAAAATGTAAAAAGCAATGGGGATTAGGGAAATAAACCAAAAGAATTTAAAAGCCGGGACAGCGAACTAAAAGAGATGCAGAAAGAAAATTTGAAAAGCCACGGCGCTAATAAAGACAAGAAATAACTAAAAAATAAAGACAGCGAACGGAATAAAAGCAGACGGAAAATTTTAGAAGCAAACAGGATTAGGGAAATAAGGAAGAAATTGAAGCGTAGCAACATTGACCTAAAACAGGTAGGTAGGGAAAAAAATCTAAAAAGCGATGGCACTGAGGCAAACCAAGGAAAAATAACTGAAAAGACAGCAAACAGAGTAAAAGTAGACAGAAAAGTTAAAAAGCAACTAAGGGCACTAAGGAAAAACAAGAAAAAATACTTTAAAAATAAAGAACGTGAATGAGAGAGAGGTAGAAAATTTAAAAAGCCAAGAGATTAAGAGAGGAAAGAACTAGACGAGAGGGAAAGCAAACTAAAATGCAGACATGGACAGAAAATCTAAAAGGCAACGGCACTAAGGAAAGACAAGAAATAATTAGAAAGAAAGATATTGAAGGGAAAAAAAGTAGGCGTAGAAAACACATTTTAAAAGCGATGGGAATTGTGGGGGAAAAGAGGGGGAAAAAAAACCAAACAGGGAGAGCAAACTAAAACAGAGGTTGAGAGAAAAATTTAAAAGCGGCGGCACTAAGGAAAGAGAAGAAATCATTAAAGAATAAAGGCAGTGAACGGCATAAAAGTCAAACAGAAAGTGTTAAAAGCCACAGGGATTAAAGAAATGAGGAAAAAATTTAAAAGTGGCGACGGCGAACTAAAACGGAGACGTCGAAACAAAATCTAAAAAGCCATGGCACTAAGGAAAAATAATTAAAAACTAAAGACAGCGAACGAGATAAACGTAGAAAATTTTCAAAGCAAGGGGGATGAAGGAAATAAGGAAAGACTTTAAAAAATAGCAACGGCAAACTACAACGAAGACGCAGAAAGAAGATCTAAAAAGCGATGGCACAGAAGGCAGAGAAGAAATAATGGGAAAAAAAAGACAGCAAAGGGAATAAAAGTAGGCACAGAAAGAACATTTCAAGAGCAGACAGAGACAGAAAATTCAAAAAGCGAGGGCACGAAGGAAAGACAAGAAATAATTAAAAAAGAAAGGCAGACCAAAAAAAGACTGCAAATGGGATGGAAGTAGACAGCGAATTTTAAAAGCAACGGTGATTAAGGAAATGGGGAAAAAGATTTAAAAATAGCAACGGCAAACTACAACAGAGGCCTAGAAAGAAAAGCTATAAAGCGATGGCACAGAAGGCAGAGAAGAAATAGTAAAAAAGGACAGCAAAGGGAATAAAAGCAGGCATAGAAACAACTTGTCAAACACGGTAGGCATTAGGGAAATAAAGGAAAAAATTATGACATCGGAACAGCAAAGTGAAAGAGAGATGCAGAAAGAAAATTTAAAAAGCGAGGGCACTAAGGAACGACAAGAAATACTTTTAAAAACCCAGCAAAGGGCATAAAAGCGGGCGTCGAAAGAACATTTAAAAAGCATGGGGGATTTGGGAAAGGAAGAGAAAAATGAGGAAATAGGGACCGCGAACTAAAAGAGACGTAGAAAGAGAATTTAAAAAACGACTGCGCTGAGGAAAGACGAGAAATAATTAAAAGAAGAGACAGCGAAATAAAGACAGCGAACGGGATAGAAGTAGAAAATGTAAAAAGCAATGGGGATTAGGGAAATAAACCAAAAGAATTTAAAAGCCGGGACAGCGAACTAAAAGAGATGTAGAAAGAAAATTTGAAAAGCCACGGCGCTAATAAAGACAAGAAATAACTAAAAAATAAAGACAGCGAACGGAATAAAAGCAGACGGAAAATTTTAGAAGCAAACAGGATTAGGGAAATAAGGAAGAAATTGAAGCGTAGCAACATTGACCTAAAACAGGTAGGTAGGGAAAAAAATCTAAAAAGCGATGGCACTGAGGCAAACCAAGAAAAAATAACTGAAAAGACAGCAAACAGAGTAAAAGTAGACAGAAAAGTTAAAAAGCAACTAAGGGCACTAAGGAAAAACAAGAAAAAATACTTTAAAAATAAAGAACGTGAATGAGAGAGAGGTAGAAAATTTAAAAAGCCAAGAGATTAAGAGAGGAAAGAACTAGACGAGAGGGAAAGCAAACTAAAATGCAGACATGGACAGAAAATCTAAAAGGCAACGGCACTAAGGAAAGACAAGAAATAATTAGAAAGAAAGATATCGAAGGGAAAAAAAGTAGGCGTAGAAAACACATTTTAAAAGCGATGGGAATTGTGGGGGAAAAGAGGGGGAAAAAAAACCAAACAGGGAGAGCAAACTAAAACAGAGGTTGAGAGAAAAATTTAAAAGCGGCGGCACTAAGGAAAGAGAAGAGATCATTAAAGAATAAAGGCAGTGAACGGCATAAAAGTCAAACAGAAAGTGTTAAAAGCCACAGGGATTAAAGAAATGAGGAAAAAATTTAAAAGTGGCGACGGCGAACTAAAACGGAGACGTCGAAAGAAAATCTAAAAAGCCATGGCACTAAGGAAAAATAATTAAAAACTAAAGACAGCGAACGAGATAAACGTAGAAAATTTTCAAAGCAAGGGGGATGAAGGAAATAAGGAAAAACTTTAAAAAATAGCAACGGCAAACTACAACGAAGACGCAGAAAGAAGACCTAAAAAGCGATGGCACAGAAGGCAGAGAAGAAATAATGGGAAAAAAAAGACAGCAAAGGGAATAAAAGTAGGCACAGAAAGAACATTTCAAGAGCAGACAGAGACAGAAAATTCAAAAAGCGAGGGCACGAAGGAAAGACAAGAAATAATTAAAAAAGAAAGGCAGACCAAAAAAAGACTGCAAACGGGATGGAAGTAGACAGCGAATTTTAAAAGCAACGGTGATTAAGGAAATGGGGAAAAAGATTTAAAAATAGCAACGGCAAACTACAACAGAGGCCTAGAAAGAAAAGCTATAAAGCGATGGCACAGAAGGCAGAGAAGAAATAGTAAAAAAGGACAGCAAAGGGAATAAAAGCAGGCATAGAAACAACTTGTCAAACACGGTAGGCATTAGGGAAATAAAGGAAAAAATTATGACATCGGAACAGCAAAGTGAAACAGAGATGCAGAAAGAAAATTTAAAAAGCGAGGGCACTACGGAACGACAAGAAATACTTTTAAAAACCCAGCAAAGGGCATAAAAGCGGGCGTCGAAAGAACATTTAAAAAGCGTGGGGGATTTGGGAAAGGAAGAGAAAAATGAGGAAATAGGGACCGCGAACTAAAAGAGACGTAGAAAGAGAATTTAAAAAACGACTGCGCTGAGGAAAGACGAGAAATAATTAAAAGAAGAGACAGCGAAATAAAGACAGCGAACGGGATAGAAGTAGAAAATGTAAAAAGCAATGGGGATTAGGGAAATAAACCAAAAGAATTTAAAAGCCGGGACAGCGAACTAAAAGAGATGTAGAAAGAAAATTTGAAAAGCCACGGCGCTAATAAAGACAAGAAATAACTAAAAAATAAAGACAGCGAACGGAATAAAAGCAGACGGAAAATTTTAGAAGCAAACAGGATTAGGGAAATAAGGAAGAAATTGAAGCGTAGCAACATTGACCTAAAACAGGTAGGTAGGGAAAAAAATCTAAAAAGCGATGGCACTGAGGCAAACCAAGAAAAAATAACTGAAAAGACAGCAAACAGAGTAAAAGTAGACAGAAAAGTTAAAAAGCAACTAAGGGCACTAAGGAAAAACAAGAAAAAATACTTTAAAAATAAAGAACGTGAATGAGATAGAGGTAGAAAATTTAAAAACCCAAGAGATTAAGAGAGGAAAGAACTAGACGAGAGGGAAAGCAAACTAAAATGCAGACATGGACAGAAAATCTAAAAGGCAACGGCACTAAGGAAAGACAAGAAATAATTAGAAAGAAAGATATCGAAGGGAAAAAAAGTAGGCGTAGAAAACACATTTTAAAAGCGATGGGAATTGTGGGGGAAAAGAGGGGGAAAAAAAACCAAACAGGGAGAGCAAACTAAAACAGAGGTTGAGAGAAAAATTTAAAAGCGGCAGCACTAAGGAAAGAGAAGAGATCATTAAAGAATAAAGGCAGTGAACGGCATAAAAGTCAAACAGAAAGTGTTAAAAGCCACAGGGATTAAAGAAATGAGGAAAAAATTTAAAAGTGGCGACGGCGAACTAAAACGGAGACGTCGAAAGAAAATCTAAAAAGCCATGGCACTAAGGAAAAATAATTAAAAACTAAAGACAGCGAACGAGATAAACGTAGAAAATTTTCAAAGCAAGGGGGATGAAGGAAATAAGGAAAAACTTTAAAAAATAGCAACGGCAAACTACAACGAAGACGCAGAAAGAAGATCTAAAAAGCGATGGCACAGAAGGCAGAGAAGAAATAATGGGAAAAAAAGACAGCAAAGGGAATAAAAGTAGGCACAGAAAGAACATTTCAAGAGCAGACAGAGACAGAAAATTCAAAAAGCGAGGGCACAAAGGAAAGACAAGAAATAATTAAAAAAGAAAGGCAGACCAAAAAAAGACTGCAAACGGGATGGAAGTAGACAGCGAATTTTAAAAGCAACGGTGATTAAGGAAATGGGGAAAAAGATTTAAAAATAGCAACGGCAAACTACAACAGAGGCCTAGAAAGAAAAGCTGTAAAGCGATGGCACAGAAGGCAGAGAAGAAATAGTAAAAAAGCACAGCAAAGGGAATAAAAGCAGGCATAGAAACAACTTGTCAAACACGGTAGGCATTAGGGAAATAAAGGAAAAAATTATGACATCGGAACAGCAAAGTGAAACAGAGATGCAGAAAGAAAATTTAAAAAGCGAGGGCACTACGGAACGACAAGAAATACTTTTAAAAACCCAGCAAAGGGCATAAAAGCGGGCGTCGAAAGAACATTTAAAAAGCATGGGGGATTTGGGAAAGGAAGAGAAAAATGAGGAAATAGGGACCGCGAACTAAAAGAGACGTAGAAAGAGAATTTAAAAAACGACTGCGCTGAGGAAAGACGAGAAATAATTAAAAGAAGAGACAGCGAAATAAAGACAGCGAATGGGATAGAAGTAGAAAATGTAAAAAGCAATGGGGATTAGGGAAATAAACCAAAAGAATTTAAAAGCCGGGACAGCGAACTAAAAGAGATGTAGAAAGAAAATTTGAAAAGCCACGGCGCTAATAAAGACAAGAAATAACTAAAAAATAAAGACAGCGAACGGAATAAAAGCAGACGGAAAATTTTAGAAGCAAACAGGATTAGGGAAATAAGGAAGAAATTGAAGCGTAGCAACATTGACCTAAAACAGGTAGGTAGGGAAAAAAATCTAAAAAGCGATGGCACTGAGGCAAACCAAGAAAAAATAACTGAAAAGACAGCAAACAGAGTAAAAGTAGACAGAAAAGTTAAAAAGCAACTAAGGGCACTAAGGAAAAACAAGAAAAAATACTTTAAAAATAAAGAACGTGAATGAGAGAGAGGTAGAAAATTTAAAAAGCCAAGAGATGAAGAGAGGAAAGAACTAGACGAGAGGGAAAGCAAACTAAAATGCAGACATGGACAGAAAATCTAAAAGGCAACGGCACTAAGGAAAGACAAGAAATAATTAGAAAGAAAGATATTGAAGGGAAAAAAAGTAGGCGTAGAAAACACATTTTAAAAGCGATGGGAATTGTGGGGGAAAAGAGGGGGAAAAAAACCCAAACAGGGAGAGCAAACTAAAACAGAGGTTGAGAGAAAAATTTAAAAGCGGCGGCACTAAGGAAAGAGAAGAGATCATTAAAGAATAAAGGCAGTGAACGGCATAAAAGTCAAACAGAAAGTGTTAAAAGCCACAGGGATTAAAGAAATGAGGAAAAAATTTAAAAGTGGCGACGGCGAACTAAAACGGAGACGTCGAAAGAAAATCTAAAAAGCCATGGCACTAAGGAAAAATAATTAAAAACTAAAGACAGCGAACGAGATAAACGTAGAAAATTTTCAAAGCAAGGGGGATGAAGGAAATAAGGAAAAACTTTAAAAAATAGCAACGGCAAACTACAACGAAGACGCAGAAAGAAGACCTAAAAAGCGATGGCACAGAAGGCAGAGAAGAAATAATGGGAAAAAAAAGACAGCAAAGGGAATAAAAGTAGGCACAGAAAGAACATTTCAAGAGCAGACAGAGACAGAAAATTCAAAAAGCGAGGGCACAAAGGAAAGGCAAGAAATAATTAAAAAAGAAAGGCAGACAAAAAAAAGACTGCAAACGGGATGGAAGTAGACAGCGAATTTTAAAAGCAACGGTGATTAAGGAAATGGGGAAAAAGATTTAAAAATAGCAACGGCAAACTACAACAGAGGCCTAGAAAGAAAAGCTATAAAGCGATGGCACAGAAGGCAGAGAAGAAATAGTAAAAAAGGACAGCAAAGGGAATAAAAGCAGGCATAGAAACAACTTGTCAAACACGGTAGGCATTAGGGAAATAAAGGAAAAAATTATGACATCGGAACAGCAAAGTGAAAGAGAGATGCAGAAAGAAAATTTAAAAAGCGAGGGCACTACGGAACGACAAGAAATACTTTTAAAAACCCAGCAAAGGGCATAAAAGCGGGCGTCGAAAGAACATTTAAAAAGCGTGGGGGATTTGGGAAAGGAAGAGAAAAATGAGGAAATAGGGACCGCGAACTAAAAGAGACGTAGAAAGAGAATTTAAAAAACGACTGCGCTGAGGAAAGACGAGAAATAATTAAAAGAAGAGACAGCGAAATAAAGACAGCGAACGGGATAGAAGTAGAAAATGTAAAAAGCAATGGGGATTAGGGAAATAAACCAAAAGAATTTAAAAGCCGGGACAGCGAACTAAAAGAGATGTAGAAAGAAAATTTGAAAAGCCACGGCGCTAATAAAGACAAGAAATAACTAAAAAATAAAGACAGCGAACGGAATAAAAGCAGACGGAAAATTTTAGAAGCAAACAGGATTAGGGAAATAAGGAAGAAATTGAAGCGTAGCAACATTGACCTAAAACAGGTAGGTAGGGAAAAAAATCTAAAAAGCGATGGCACTGAGGCAAACCAAGAAAAAATAACTGAAAAGACAGCAAACAGAGTAAAAGTAGACAGAAAAGTTAAAAAGCAACTAAGGGCACTAAGGAAAAACAAGAAAAAATACTTTAAAAATAAAGAACGTGAATGAGAGAGAGGTAGAAAATTTAAAAAGCCAAGAGATTAAGAGAGGAAAGAACTAGACGAGAGGGAAAGCAAACTAAAATGCAGACATGGACAGAAAATCTAAAAGGCAACGGCACTAAGGAAAGACAAGAAATAATTAGAAAGAAAGATATCGAAGGGAAAAAAAGTAGGCGTAGAAAACACATTTTAAAAGCGATGGGAATTGTGGGGGAAAAGAGGGGGAAAAAAAACCAAACAGGGAGAGCAAACTAAAACAGAGGTTGAGAGAAAAATTTAAAAGCGGCGGCACTAAGGAAAGAGAAGAGATCATTAAAGAATAAAGGCAGTGAACGGCATAAAAGTCAAACAGAAAGTGTTAAAAGCCACAGGGATTAAAGAAATGAGGAAAAAATTTAAAAGTGGCGACGGCGAACTAAAACGGAGACGTCGAAAGAAAATCTAAAAAGCCATGGCACTAAGGAAAAATAATTAAAAACTAAAGACAGCGAACGAGATAAACGTAGAAAATTTTCAAAGCAAGGGGGATGAAGGAAATAAGGAAAAACTTTAAAAAATAGCAACGGCAAACTACAACGAAGACGCAGAAAGAAGACCTAAAAAGCGATGGCACAGAAGGCAGAGAAGAAATAATGGGAAAAAAAAGACAGCAAAGGGAATAAAAGTAGGCACAGAAAGAACATTTCAAGAGCAGACAGAGACAGAAAATTCAAAAAGCGAGGGCACGAAGGAAAGACAAGAAATAATTAAAAAAGAAAGGCAGACCAAAAAAAGACTGCAAACGGGATGGAAGTAGACAGCGAATTTTAAAAGCAACGGTGATTAAGGAAATGGGGAAAAAGATTTAAAAATAGCAACGGCAAACTACAACAGAGGCCTAGAAAGAAAAGCTATAAAGCGATGGCACAGAAGGCAGAGAAGAAATAGTAAAAAAGGACAGCAAAGGGAATAAAAGCAGGCATAGAAACAACTTGTCAAACACGGTAGGCATTAGGGAAATAAAGGAAAAAATTATGACATCGGAACAGCAAAGTGAAACAGAGATGCAGAAAGAAAATTTAAAAAGCGAGGGCACTACGGAACGACAAGAAATACTTTTAAAAACCCAGCAAAGGGCATAAAAGCGGGTGTCGAAAGAACATTTAAAAAGCGTGGGGGATTTGGGAAAGGAAGAGAAAAATGAGGAAATAGGGACCGCGAACTAAAAGAGACGTAGAAAGAGAATTTAAAAAACGACTGCGCTGAGGAAAGACGAGAAATAATTAAAAGAAGAGACAGCGAAATAAAGACAGCGAACGGGATAGAAGTAGAAAATGTAAAAAGCAATGGGGATTAGGGAAATAAACCAAAAGAATTTAAAAGCCGGGACAGCGAACTAAAAGAGATGTAGAAAGAAAATTTGAAAAGCCACGGCGCTAATAAAGACAAGAAATAACTAAAAAATAAAGACAGCGAACGGAATAAAAGCAGACGGAAAATTTTAGAAGCAAACAGGATTAGGGAAATAAGGAAGAAATTGAAGCGTAGCAACATTGACCTAAAACAGGTAGGTAGGGAAAAAAATCTAAAAAGCGATGGCACTGAGGCAAACCAAGAAAAAATAACTGAAAAGACAGCAAACAGAGTAAAAGTAGACAGAAAAGTTAAAAAGCAACTAAGGGCACTAAGGAAAAACAAGAAAAATACTTTAAAAATAAAGAACGTGAATGAGATAGAGGTAGAAAATTTAAAAACCCAAGAGATTAAGAGAGGAAAGAACTAGACGAGAGGGAAAGCAAACTAAAATGCAGACATGGACAGAAAATCTAAAAGGCAACGGCACTAAGGAAAGACAAGAAATAATTAGAAAGAAAGATATCGAAGGGAAAAAAAGTAGGCGTAGAAAACACATTTAAAAGCGATGGGAATTGTGGGGGAAAGAGGGGGAAAAAAAACCAAACAGGGAGAGCAAACTAAAACAGAGGTTGAGAGAAAAATTTAAAAGCGGCAGCACTAAGGAAAGAGAAGAAATCATTAAAGAATAAAGGCAGTGAACGGCATAAAAGTCAAACAGAAAGTGTTAAAAGCCACAGGGATTAAAGAAATGAGGAAAAAATTTAAAAGTGGCGACGGCGAACTAAAACGGAGACGTCGAAAGAAAATCTAAAAAGCCATGGCACTAAGGAAAAATAATTAAAAACTAAAGACAGCGAACGAGATAAACGTAGAAAATTTTCAAAGCAAGGGGGATGAAGGAAATAAGGAAAACTTTAAAAAATAGCAACGGCAAACTACAACGAAGACGCAGAAAGAAGATCTAAAAAGCGATGGCACAGAAGGCAGAGAAGAAATAATGGGAAAAAAAGACAGCAAAGGGAATAAAAGTAGGCACAGAAAGAACATTTCAAGAGCAGACAGAGACAGAAAATTCAAAAAGCGAGGGCACAAAGGAAAGACAAGAAATAATTAAAAAAGAAAGGCAGACCAAAAAAGACTGCAAACGGATGGAAGTAGACAGCGAATTTTAAAAGCAACGGTGATTAAGGAAATGGGGAAAAAGATTTAAAAATAGCAACGGCAAACTACAACAGAGGCCTAGAAAGAAAAGCTGTAAAGCGATGCACAGAAGGCAGAGAAGAAATAGTAAAAAGGACAGCAAAGGGAATAAAAGCAGGCATAGAAACAACTTGTCAAACACGGTAGGCATTAGGGAAATAAAGGAAAAAATTATGACATCGGAACAGCAAAGTGAAACAGAGATGCAGAAAGAAAATTTAAAAAGCGAGGGCACTACGGAACGACAAGAAATACTTTTAAAAACCCAGCAAAGGGCATAAAAGCGGGCGTCGAAAGAACATTTAAAAAGCATGGGGGATTTGGGAAAGGAAGAGAAAAATGAGGAAATAGGGACTGCGAACTAAAAGAGACGTAGAAAGAGAATTTAAAAAACGACTGCGCTGAGGAAAGACGAGAAATAATTAAAAGAAGAGACAGCGAAATAAAGACAGCGAATGGGATAGAAGTAGAAAATGTAAAAAGCAATGGGATTAGGGAAATAAACCAAAAGAATTTAAAAGCCGGGACAGCGAACTAAAAGAGATGTAGAAAGAAAATTGAAAAGCCACGGCGCTAATAAAGACAAGAAATAACTAAAAAATAAAGACAGCGAACGGATAAAAGCAGACGGAAAATTTTAGAAGCAAACAGGATTAGGGAAATAAGGAAGAAATTGAAGCGTAGCAACATTGACCTAAAACAGGTAGGTAGGGAAAAAATCTAAAAAGCGATGGCACTGAGGCAAACCAAGAAAAAATAACTGAAAAGACAGCAAACAGAGTAAAAGTAGACAGAAAAGTTAAAAAGCAACTAAGGGCACTAAGGAAAAACAAGAAAAAATACTTTAAAAATAAAGAACGTGAATGAGAGAGAGGTAGAAAATTTAAAAAGCCAAGAGATGAAGAGAGGAAAGAACTAGACGAGAGGGAAAGCAAACTAAAATGCAGACATGGACAGAAAATCTAAAGGCAACGGCACTAAGGAAAGACAAGAAATAATTAGAAAGAAAGATATTGAAGGGAAAAAAAGTAGGCGTAGAAAACACATTTTAAAAGCGATGGGAATTGTGGGGGAAAAGAGGGGGAAAAAAAACCAAACAGGGAGAGCAAACTAAAACAGAGGTTGAGAGAAAAATTTAAAAGCGGCGGCACTAAGGAAAGAGAAGAGATCATTAAAGAATAAAGGCAGTGAACGGCATAAAAGTCAAACAGAAAGTGTTAAAAGCACAGGGATTAAAGAAATGAGGAAAAAATTTAAAAGTGGCGACGGCGAACTAAAACGGAGACGTCGAAAGAAAATCTAAAAAGCCATTGGCACTAAGGAAAAATAATTAAAAACTAAAGACAGCGAACGAGATAAACGTAGAAAATTTTCAAAGCAAGGGGGATGAAGGAAATAAGGAAAAACTTTAAAAAATAGCAACGGCAAACTACAACGAAGATGCAGAAAGAAGATCTAAAAAGCGATGGCACAGAAGGCAGAGAAGAAATAATGGGAAAAAAAAGACAGCAAAGGGAATAAAAGTAGGCACAGAAAGAACATTTCAAGAGCAGACAGAGACAGAAAATTCAAAAAGCGAGGGCACAAAGGAAAGGCAAGAAATAATTAAAAAAGAAGGCAGACAAAAAAAAGACTGCAAACGGGATGGAAGTAGACAGCGAATTTTAAAAGCAACGGTGATTAAGGAAATGGGGAAAAAGATTTAAAATAGCAACGGCAAACTACAACAGAGGCCTAGAAAGAAAAGCTATAAAGCGATGGCACAGAAGGCAGAGAAGAAATAGTAAAAAAGGACAGCAAAGGGAATAAAAGCAGGCATAGAAACAACTTGTCAAACACGGTAGGCATTAGGGAAATAAAGGAAAAAATTATGACATCGGAACAGCAAAGTGAAACAGAGATGCAGAAAGAAAATTTAAAAAGCGAGGGCACTACGGAACGACAAGAAATACTTTTAAAAACCCAGCAAAGGGCATAAAAGCGGGCGTCGAAAGAACATTTAAAAAGCGTGGGGGATTTGGGAAAGGAAGAGAAAAATGAGGAAATAGGGACCGCGAACTAAAAGAGACGTAGAAAGAGAATTTAAAAAACGACTGCGCTGAGGAAAGACGAGAAATAATTAAAAGAAGAGACAGCGAAATAAAGACAGCGAACGGGATAGAAGTAGAAAATGTAAAAAGCAATGGGGATTAGGGAAATAAACCAAAAGAATTTAAAAGCCGGGACAGCGAACTAAAAGAGATGCAGAAAGAAAATTTGAAAAGCCACGGCGCTAATAAAGACAAGAAATAACTAAAAAATAAAGACAGCGAACGGAATAAAAGCAGACGGAAAATTTTAGAAGCAAACAGGATTAGGGAAATAAGGAAGAAATTGAAGCGTAGCAACATTGACCTAAAACAGGTAGGTAGGGAAAAAAATCTAAAAAGCGATGGCACTGAGGCAAACCAAGAAAAAATAACTGAAAAGACAGCAAACAGAGTAAAAGTAGACAGAAAAGTTAAAAAGCAACTAAGGGCACTAAGGAAAAACAAGAAAAAATACTTTAAAAATAAAGAACGTGAATGAGAGAGAGGTAGAAAATTTAAAAAGCCAAGAGATGAAGAGAGGAAAGAACTAGACGAGAGGGAAAGCAAACTAAAATGCAGACATGGACAGAAAATCTAAAAGGCAACGGCACTAAGGAAAGACAAGAAATAATTAGAAAGAAAGATATTGAAGGGAAAAAAAGTAGGCGTAGAAAACACATTTTAAAAGCGATGGGAATTGTGGGGGAAAAGAGGGGGAAAAAAAACCAAACAGGGAGAGCAAACTAAAACAGAGGTTGAGAGAAAAATTTAAAAGCGGCGGCACTAAGGAAAGAGAAGAAATCATTAAAGAATAAAGGCAGTGAACGGCATAAAAGTCAAACAGAAAGTGTTAAAAGCAGCGGGGATTAAAGAAATGAGGAAAAAATTTAAAAGTGGCGACGGCGAACTAAAACGGAGACGTCGAAAGAAAATCTAAAAAGCCATGGCACTAAGGAAAAATAATTAAAAACTAAAGACAGCGAACGAGATAAACGTAGAAAATTTTCAAAGCAAGGGGGATGAAGGAAATAAGGAAAAACTTTAAAAAATAGCAACGGCAAACTACAACGAAGACGCAGAAAGAAGACCTAAAAAGCGATGGCACAGAAGGCAGAGAAGAAATAATGGGAAAAAAAAGACAGCAAAGGGAATAAAAGTAGGCACAGAAAGAACATTTCAAGAGCAGACAGAGACAGAAAATTCAAAAAGCGAGGGCACGAAGGAAAGACAAGAAATAATTAAAAAAGAAAGGCAGACCAAAAAAAGACTGCAAACGGGATGGAAGTAGACAGCGAATTTTAAAAGCAACGGTGATTAAGGAAATGGGGAAAAAGATTTAAAAATAGCAACGGCAAACTACAACAGAGGCCTAGAAAGAAAAGCTATAAAGCGATGGCACAGAAGGCAGAGAAGAAATAGTGAAAAAGGACAGCAAAGGGAATAAAAGCAGGCATAGAAACAACTTGTCAAACACGGTAGGCATTAGGGAAATAAAGGAAAAAATTATGACATCGGAACAGCAAAGTGAAACAGAGATGCAGAAAGAAAATTTAAAAAGCGAGGGCACTACGGAACGACAAGAAATACTTTTAAAAACCCAGCAAAGGGCATAAAAGCGGGCGTCGAAAGAACATTTAAAAAGCGTGGGGGATTTGGGAAAGGAAGAGAAAAATGAGGAAATAGGGACCGCGAACTAAAAGAGACGTAGAAAGAGAATTTAAAAAACGACTGCGCTGAGGAAAGACGAGAAATAATTAAAAGAAGAGACAGCGAAATAAAGACAGCGAACGGGATAGAAGTAGAAAATGTAAAAAGCAATGGGGATTAGGGAAATAAACCAAAAGAATTTAAAAGCCGGGACAGCGAACTAAAAGAGATGCAGAAAGAAAATTTGAAAAGCCACGGCGCTAATAAAGACAAGAAATAACTAAAAAATAAAGACAGCGAACGGAATAAAAGCAGACGGAAAATTTTAGAAGCAAACAGGATTAGGGAAATAAGGAAGAAATTGAAGCGTAGCAACATTGACCTAAAACAGGTAGGTAGGGAAAAAAATCTAAAAAGCGATGGCACTGAGGCAAACCAAGAAAAAATAACTGAAAAGACAGCAAACAGAGTAAAAGTAGACAGAAAAGTTAAAAAGCAACTAAGGGCACTAAGGAAAAACAAGAAAAAATACTTTAAAAATAAAGAACGTGAATGAGATAGAGGTAGAAAATTTAAAAAGCCAAGAGATTAAGAGAGGAAAGAACTAGACGAGAGGGAAAGCAAACTAAAATGCAGACATGGACAGAAAATCTAAAAGGCAACGGCACTAAGGAAAGACAAGAAATAATTAGAAAGAAAGATATCGAAGGGAAAAAAAGTAGGCGTAGAAAACACATTTTAAAAGCGATGGGAATTGTGGGGGAAAAGAGGGGGGAAAAAAACCAAACAGGGAGAGCAAACTAAAACAGAGGTTGAGAGAAAAATTTAAAAGCGGCGGCACTAAGGAAAGAGAAGAAATCATTAAAGAATAAAGGCAGTGAACGGCATAAAAGTCAAACAGAAAGTGTTAAAAGCCACAGGGATTAAAGAAATGAGGAAAAAATTTAAAAGTGGCGACGGCGAACTAAAACGGAGACGTCGAAAGAAAATCTAAAAAGCCATGGCACTAAGGAAAAATAATTAAAAACTAAAGACAGCGAACGAGATAAACGTAGAAAATTTTCAAAGCAAGGGGGATGAAGGAAATAAGGAAAGACTTTAAAAAATAGCAACGGCAAACTACAACGAAGACGCAGAAAGAAGATCTAAAAAGCGATGGCACAGAAGGCAGAGAAGAAATAATGGGAAAAAAAGACAGCAAAGGGAATAAAAGTAGGCACAGAAAGAACATTTCAAGAGCAGACAGAGACAGAAAATTCAAAAAGCGAGGGCACGAAGGAAAGACAAGAAATAATTAAAAAAGAAAGGCAGACAAAAAAAAGACTGCAAACGGGATGGAAGTAGACAGCGAATTTTAAAAGCAACGGTGATTAAGGAAATGGGGAAAAAGATTTAAAAATAGCAACGGCAAACTACAACAGAGGCCTAGAAAGAAAAGCTATAAAGCGATGGCACAGAAGGCAGAGAAGAAATAGTAAAAAAGGACAGCAAAGGGAATAAAAGCAGGCATAGAAACAACTTGTCAAACACGGTAGGCATTAGGGAAATAAAGGAAAAAATTATGACATCGGAACAGCAAAGTGAAACAGAGATGCAGAAAGAAAATTTAAAAAGCGAGGGCACTAAGGAACGACAAGAAATACTTTTAAAAACCCAGCAAAGGGCATAAAAGCGG